>NW_026252400.1:0-135913 GCF_025094135.1 Mucor mucedo | reverse complement strand
TTATCCAGATAATACTCGGATGTAATGATCCCATATAGAAAGACCATAATGAGATGTCAATAACAATAACAATAACATTCATTCTTAAACTGTGTATGTCTTGTAGCACAACATTCAGGGGAAAATGTAGTTCTTATTTAAGATAGCTGTGGCACCTCAACGTGGCTGATGTAACCTTCATATGTTTTCATATTCATGTTATTATTTAAATGTATGCCTTATACTTGTATGAAGGATGATATGAGATCAAGCCTGTACATAAAGTAAATGATCAGTATTTAATATAAAGTACCAATAAGAATTATATTTAGGATTATCAAATGGAAGATTTAAGAAGTGTAGATAGAGTCATATATTAAGTATATAGCCTCGATCACGACAATGCTACGCCATTATTCAACTGCGTTTCATCACGGATAGTCGAAGGACTAAAGGCGTCCATAATGTTTGTTAATAAATATTTCATATTGGTAGATGACATGATTAGTTCAGGGTTGTAATAAAAAAATTCTTATCAAAGCATGTAAACCAGACAGGTGGTCCAAAGAAAAGGAATCACAGTTGCGCTTTCGGAAAATCTTTCACCATGTACCAATAAATATAAAAATTTATTTTCAGTTCTTTCGGACTTATAGTGGTAGTAAAAAGTGAAAAAGAATAAAAACAAATTTCACGAAGTGGAAATTGGCTTATTTTATACTCTCTGGGCAAATATTTCTCCGAAAATTACACCCTCGAGATTGCACCCTTTTGCCCCGCACAGCTCATTTTGTACAGCAAATAAAGCGTTTGACATGAGATCATAGATATATCATGTCGTATATTGTAAAGCTCTGTTTTACTGTAAATATATGACAGTTAGCTTGAAATAGCCGGTGATAAATTCGGTTGCGTATAGTTTTTTATACATTACATGAGCTATATGGCGTCAATTATTGGTCGATTGCTTTGCTATCGAACGGTTCATAATAGAAATAAATGTTTATTATTAGTCTCTAGGAATGATATTAGAGCCTCAATTATTAGATAGATCTATAATATTGGTTTGGATGGGAAGTTTAAATGAAGAATATTGGACGGATTACGAGGAAAAACCGATTTATTTGTATAAAAAAAAATAGAAAAATTAGCAACAGTAGAATATACACATACCCTGCGTTTATAAAAATATAGATCACTCATTTGAATTACCATGCATTCATTTGTATTGCTGTAATTATTGCGTATCCGTTGATTTTAAGCATATATTCCTTGATTTAAAGTGTCCGTCCATTGATATTGTCAGTCATACCTCTAAAATATCCCACTTACAAACACCCTACGTGAATCCATTAACGCATCACTTATTATTAAAAGTTATGTCTGAATACCCATACCATTGAACCAAAAATCATACATTTAAATCAAGTCTGTCAAGATTGGCCATATGTCAAAGAGGGCCTTGCAGCCAGACATTGCATTGATCCAACCATCATCAATCTTCCTCGTGATCCAAGTTCGTATCAATCCATCCACTTTTATATACAAACGTACCAGATGCGATAATAAGAAACAGGGTGGCCATAAAAATTGCAATCGGGTCCGTGACAAAATATGATCCACATAGCTGCACTAAAAAAAGTATCAAAGAGGAGCTATTGTTTAGGATTAGTTTCAGCTTGGTTTGTGTTACAAATATTGAAGCATTACCTCGAAATATACTGTTTTCTGGACAGATAGGGTCAGTAAATAAAAAAAGAAAACAAAAGCCCCCGTTACAATATTATACCTATGAAAAATAATGATGAAAAAAGCAAGTGTATTTGAGGTGGGTCAAAAAGCGGATACAACTTCTTTGCCTACAAGGTAATTGGGTTAAAGCATAGATAAAACTGAGTCATGTGAAATGTACCATAATTTGTGAGCCATGGCAAAAAAAAAGGTTTGAGGAGAGAATAGAAACCTGGCTTATGGTCATTTGAATTAGTTTTGCATACGGACAAATAATAGAGTATTAACAAACTATTATGCTTGAAAATTAGAAGGCAGGTTTTTAAGGAGAGCGGTAAGGAATACTACTGATTCGAATGGGGGAGTAAAGATTACGAGAAGTTAACATGGCTTGTATAAACGTGCTTATATTTGTTACCTTTGTCGGTCGGCACAATGAACTAAGCAAGTTGGTATTATTTTTGAAGTTAAGGAAAGGAAAAAAGAAAAAAGAAAAAAGAAAATGTCGAAAACTAAGAACATCAAATAATCATTATGATAGAAATAGAAATGATGACTATAGAAGATGAAAAAAACGGTGAGAAATAAGATACATAAAAATTAAGAGTGCCTTTATAGCAATCACATCCTGAATGAGAAAAGTGATGTAGCATACATCAAGTGTTCGATTTACTTATATACCCGAATTTTTGAGTGGTTTTTAAAAGTATAGGGTTGCTTTGCTTTTAATTTGTAGGCAGAGGAAAGGGGCGCGTTTATTATTAATTTTTTTTTATCTTTGCATAGTAAATTAGAATTGGAAGGAATGTTTGCAAAATCTATACGAGAGAGAAATCAGTGACTGAAGCTGGTTAATTCTTCGAGCTCAGTTTCGGTCAGAGTATATTGCGGTCGTTTAAGTTTATGAACGTTAGAAAGCAGAGTGTCAAAATCTGTTGAAGGATTGCTTAGAGTGGTGAGAGGAGCTTGTTCAGTTAGAGTAAGAAGAGCTGAGCTATCTGACGAGTTCTGGGGAATGGTTGAGAAAGTGGGGTCGAAAGAAACTATTCAATTTAAGGTTAGTAAAAAAAAATTCAAGCCGTAAAGAATTTGATAGTATTTATGTTTACCTTCAAATACAGACAACCAAGACATATCACATTTTAACAAATACATGTGATTTCATGCGATATTGTTACAGCAAAAGTCAGGGCAGCTTTAATTAATCATTTGAAGATCGTCCACCACAACATCATAGCTTACACTAGAAATCGAGAAAGAAGAAACAACTTAAACATTCTACCAGCAGAATCATTTCTCGCAGTTTTGATGCTATTCAGTGTTCTTTACTACATTACAAGAGTATTTAATTCGGCTTAAGATATCAGGTCATTTTTTTTTAATATAGAATACCTCTTTATATATCCATAAAATAAGACACTTCAAAAAAAAACAAGAGGGGGACAGGCTACTGATTTTTGATGGGTAAAGCAGCCACGGAGCTTCTAAACCGGTTTTTGAAGCTGATGACTACATTTATTCCCGCGTTAGATCAAACGCCATCTAATTTTTAGGTCTTTTGGATGAGCCTTTGGTCCCCAAATAAACTTAAATATCCAATAAAAACTTTACATGTGCCAATTACTCTCTGCCAATCTCTCACTTAATCTGTAAGATATTTCGATTTTCAGTCAAATTCACAGTCTCATGTTTACTTTATCCTACAATTATATGATACCATTGGTAAGAACCGGGAAGCTTAAGACAGAGAGTTTTTTTCTTCTTCTACAAACGAAGACTAAATATAACCTAAAACTTAAAACCTAAAATTGATCATGATAATAATACATCCACAAACAACTCTTTTAGAGACGTGTAAAACATACACATCAAATTAAACTCATAAACCTGGTTCCCACCATCATAAGGTAGAGAAATTATTATTCTCAACTTGTCGTCAAAACCCCATAATATACAAAAATGACGTCTCTAACAACATTTGATTTGATATATTATTACTTTTCAACTTATAAAAGGGCTTTTTGACTTTTTCTTTCTTTATTCCTTTGTTCGCCAAAAGAAAGGAAAAAAGAACTTTTGTACTGCCCAATTTTTTCCTCTTGAAAGGTTTTTTTTAATGGAGGCAAAAGTTTTTACTGATGGCGGGGTTGGTGCCAATATAACATTTATCTATCGGAGGAAGAAGGCAGTCTAGAATTTGGTTTCCGTTACAGACAGTGTCTTACACTGCTACAGGTATGATAATTTTATATACGTTCTATCCAGTCTATTCGCAAAAAGTCAGTCTTGCAATTTATTTTATCATTTTAAAGTATTACTTCATGATGTATAGCCTATTGGAGCTGTTCCCCCAGTGTCCAGTGGGTATTATCTGATTAATTGGTAAGTGATATAGCTTTTTTCTCTATCATATCTTTTTATGTTCATACTAACGCAAAATTTGTACTACGGTTAGCTCAACACGATGCAAATTACAAGGAAACTTAGATATGTTTCTATAGCCGCGGTTTTAACACTGTTCGGTACCATCTCTTTACCAAGTAAAGTCATTCCGCATGAAAAAGCCAAAGGAAAACTTTGACGTCATTCTTTTCTTATTCGGGTATTTGAGGAGATGCCAAGTGTTTCAAAAAGCAAGGTCACATCATATTTTGGCATTTAAAATCTATCATCATCCCCGGAAATAAAAGCCTGTATTTTAAATCTATCATAATTTATGAGTAAAAAGATTAATCCCCAAGAGAAACCCGACAACCTTAATGAAACTTCTTTTAGCGAGCCTGTCGTAAAAAAAGAATTCGGATATGAGCATGATTTCGATGCTATCAACGCCAAGGTTGAAAGTTTGTCTGCTTGCGTTGCGGATTTGCAGCGTCAACTGCGCGAAGCCCCCACAGCCGCAGTCGGACGATGTCCTAAGCCCAACAGAGGCAAGCAAATCGAGCTCGGTGTAAGATAAATTAAAATATTTCTGTCTAAATAATTATTAACAAATATTATAGCGCTTGGTCCATGCTGCGTACGTACGCTGTGTTGAGGAAGACGAAATAACGTTCAATTTAAGCGGATCAATGGTAAAGGACAACAGCCATGTTCGTGACAAGATTATTGAGTACTGCAAAGAATCATCGTACTTTGATAGATACCTCCTTAAATGTAAGACCGGTTTTACTTCTAGGGGTAAATCAATTGTTGAAGGAGTGATTTTATCATTCTTCAACAACATGAAGGCTAAGATAAGAAGTGATCGAGACCCCCTTGCAGTCCGTCAAGAAAGGATGAAAGGCAAGAAGGTAAAGGAGAGAAGATCGAGAGTAAGTGATACTTATAATATAAATAATATAAAAAAATTTGCTAAAGAGTACCTTTTTCTTATTAGAAACTCTCTCGTAGATTGGCCATGTTCAAGCGCCATCCCGAATCAGCACCTTCTGTTGCAGCACAAGGTGATTGTGACAAGGTTCTGGTAGGTGAGTGCCAGTCGGATGAAGAGGATGGATCCAATGATGATGGTTCGTTGGATTGTTTGGTACCAGCTTGGAGATCTGAGACTGTAGGTACAATTAGTATGACAATTCTCAAACATTACTAATATTTGTGATACCTTCCTTTTCAGTTGAATAATTTTTTTCAAAATCTTGACAATCTCCATGACAAAGTAGCAACAAGAAAGTGGGGTCAAAAACCCAGAAATAATTCTGTAGTTGACAAGGCATTGCCTCCTGATCTTGAGAGAGATCTTCCTACTTGGTCCAAAGCTGTATAAAAAACAATTAAAAATGCAATTAAAAAAATAAATCGGCTTTACTATTCTATGAAAGGTAAAGAAGATATTGCTATTACTCAAAACATCAAAGTACATACCAATGAGGAGTAAATGTTTGCGATGGGAAGGATACAAAGTTCAGACTCGTCTTTAAAAGTGATTTGACAAACTCCACTGTTACTCGAATTGAGCGTGGTGATCAACGTTTGGTGGGGCTTGTAAAAACAAACACAAGCAAAGGTGAAAGTAACGGCCAGAAAAACTTCGACTTCGACATGAAGAAGTATGTCATGTCTGAAGAAGAACTTGATCTGAGCAGGCCTCAATTGAAGAGACATACGAGCAACGTTGTGGCTGTAATATGTTCTTATAAAAATACCTCTGCCTGACACAGTTTTATTTGAGTTGTAATAGTGACCCATGATTGAATTTGGCTTACCCTGCTTTCGGGTTGGAGCACCATCAACAAACAATTATGAAACTCCTCGGATATCGAGCGTTAATAATTAACCAAGTGACCGAATTGGGCATAGAACATGACCATAAGTTTCACATGGACTTGTTGTGTCATTGTATGCTAGGAACTCAAAATTATCGAAAGTGGATATGACTGTAAGATCACCGCTTTTAACAAAGGGAGTAGTATCTTGTTCATCTATCTTGAAGCTCTTGAAAACATCACCATCATACACGTCATATTAATGGTCATCGTCTTTAAATTTCTTGATTTCCAAGCTTAACGGAATCGGTAAAATTATCGCGCTTATAGAACTTTCGCAACGTTTCCATGGGATTGAATTTTACATGTACATCGCACTGGGTAGATACTTTTTAGCTTTCGTGACAATGTACATAGGTTTGCCTCATATTCGAGAAACATTACCCAGTAGATCGGAAGGGTAGCATATTTACAGGTGAAATTAGCTTGACGGTGAAGATCGTCATGCTCAATTGAAAAAAGGTAGTAGCACTTTAAACAATCAACGTATTGTTTGGCACCGCGGAAAAAAAAAGCCATTCACATCAGATTTTTTTTGGATCTAGATCTTTTTCTTGGAAATTAATGGGTCCTCTCCATCAATTACGGTGCGACATTTAAAAAACCCATGATAATTTTACTGGCATTTTCAGTAAGATGGGAATTTAAAAAGAGCATCATAAGATAGAACATAAACGTGAGAGGTTCTGAAGGAAAAAACCGTAAACATAAAGTATCATCAGAAGCAGAGCCAGAAGTTTTACCAGGAGTATTATTAGACGTATCACCAGAAGTGTCTTCACCTTCATTGGTACTATTCTCGGACACAGTGTCGCTTACATATTCGGATTTCAGTACGATATCTTTTTTTTTTGTTTGTTAAATAATTTTAGTATATTGGTGGGTATAAAAAACTGTATATATTGACATGGCCTACTTTCGTCATAATGCTCATCAAAAACATTTATTCCATGGGAACCATCTATTAAGATGTCACCTTCAGCATCGACATAAGTGGATACCAAATTACGGTTCATAGTATAAACTAAAAGGCAAAAACAAAAACGAAACAAAAAAAGGGACAGTACATGTGTACGTTATAATCTTTACGTATCTACAATATATGTTTTGTATTATTCCGTTTAACAACAGATATTTTTTACATCGTTCTTCACAAACACGTTTATCAGTGTTCTCATAATGTCGGCTGATAGTTGACTGGTTGGCCATAACGTATTACAGAAGTATGGCCGTTTTTGAGGGGCCAAGTATAGTGCTTACGAAAAAAATAGATAAGATGTGTAAATGTGTAAAATAGAGTTAAAAATTTGAACATCTTAAAATATAATTTTTATCAATGATTGAAGTCGACACTTGTGTGTTCGAAAGGTTGGCAGGCTAAAAGTATTCAGGTCCAATTGACGCTCCGTAAAAAAAATTGAGATCCTCTTATTTTCTATAAAAAAGTATACATTGTGTACTCGTGGGGAGGATATCATAGCTTCTTTTTCAAAACTTGTTAGACCAGTATACTTAACGCAATTAAAAGCTTGCAGTCCTAATGTCTTGTTCTTTTTTTATTTTACCAAGCGTAACACAATAATTGACCAAGGCTGCTGTTCCAGAAAAAAAAAGTTTTTTGTTTTGCTTTCTTTTTCTTTTTCTTTTTTTACGAAATGTATATCCAAGTCAACGTAAGTAACATAATCTAATTGGAGGTATCATTACGATAAAGGGTGGATTGTCGATATTCCAAAAGATGGACAGCGATATCATTAGTAATAATAGGAAGGTAATTAATTTTTTCTTTTCTTTTTTTTAAAATAAACATGACTGACCCTCCTGAAAAGTTGCTTGTTAACTAGGCATTTGGATTAGGATTATGAGTATATTAAATACCATTATTTTGGGTGAGGCATTACAATGGACTCACATCGTGTTTATAAAGCATTGCTTTTATTTACAAACAGATCAGCGCCGCTATATTTACTTGCATGAATGACGATTGGGATAAGGATAAAAACTTAACATCCCTATTGGTACTTATACACCAATGACATTTATCTTTCCTATTGAATTATATATTGGATGTATCATCAAAAAGTTCACGGTTTTTCTCTTATAAAAAATAATACAAATTTATTATCACATCCACCATACAAATGATGAAACCGATATCTCACATCCACTGTCTATTTTACAGGAACTTGACCTTTCATCACCAAATTTTAATAGGACGTGGATCACAGCTATATGCATTAAGAATCCGGAGATCAGTATTCTACCATGACTTTTGCTCACGACTTTGAGCTGGTAGTATCGTCTTTTTTCTTTTCTTTTTTAATAAATCAATGCTTTTTGGAACTCAGAATAGCCCACACAGACACACTGTAATAAGCGTGCAAAAACATCAGTTTTAAAGCTATCTCGGTGAAAGTAGTACCATTAGAATGGAATTATATATATATATATGGCGTATGTTAAGTATGGGAAAAGAACCTCATTTGACAACTTATCATATCCACTCATAGGCATAAATAAAATCAAAATATATAACCCCACCCCCATAAAAACATGTAAAACTATCAATGCCGGAGCAGTCTTTACCAAAATAGCACCATTAGAAGGGGAAGACGTCTAGGTATTGATAAAAATCAAAAAAATTTAAAATTATGGCCAGATAAACAAACTTTTTTTTTTTTTTTTTTTTTTTTTTTGCTTGACCACACCCCCAATATGGCTTCTTTTTTTCCTGGCTAAATTTTCCTTTTTTGTTTTTTCTTTGCTTAATGATTTCTAGCTCATCCTCAAACATTACTTTACGCAAGTTTATAATCCACAACACATGGCCTCGAAGACTACAAGTTCAACAAACGAAACGTTATTGACCTTTGCATTGAATTTAAGGAAGCATGTACATTACACCCTAAAACGTAAAAAAACTGGAACAGCCATTTTAACAGCATTATAAAAAATTTTAGAAGGTCAAGATGCCTTTTGTCTCTAAATGCAGCTACAGTTTTAAAACTGGCACAATAACAATCAGTGTTTCTTATTCACGTCGCAACTAGAATAATGTTTTTTTCTCAAAACTTTCTAAATACCCAGCCTTTGACAAGCAGTGAAGTTCTAGAGATAATTTTGCAGCATTTTATAAGCGATAATCTCTATGATTCTAGATTTTTATTGATTCGGTATAAAATAAAGAGGATAATTATGCGAGATTGATATCTGATGTAGAGGCAAATCCCTTTCGTATCAGTAAGAAAAAGGAATGGCATGACTACAGCTTGAGAACATATTCAATTGCTGAGGAGTACAATACTTAATAGCCTATATGATGCGATCAGACATACTCGTGGAAAGCTTGTCTTGGGATACGGACGAAGATCAACAAAAGCAACGCTTACCTTCCAGCGTGTTAACCGATAGACCCATCATCAATCCTTCAAGGGGAAGAGTCAGTGTCGCTGCAGGTATGGTCGTCACTCCCGATGAATTAGAAAGCACTATCGGTTCAGGAAAATACAAGACCTTCTCACCCTCTGACATAATCCCATAATCGGTACCCTCAGTCCTTAATTTTTTGACATCGGCTTTTCGTTCACAATAGACTCGCTAATGATTTTTAGACTATTTTCGTGGTCGTATTTGGGGGTGGAAAAATCATGATTAGGTTGTTGTTATGTTGGGGATACAAAACGCATGTATTTTGGTGCAGCACAACAACAACAAAAAATGGAGAAAAAAAAATTTTAACCACTCTAAAAAAAAACACACGAAATTATTCCAACTATCACTCGAGGTCTCAGTAATCTTGCTGAGCTTTTAAGGCTAATTATACGCACACCATACTTTTTGATTGGTGAAGAGAATAAATGTGGTTTTGAGTGTGAGCTCATGCTCTTAGTCTGAATTTTATTTTGTGTTTGGGTTTTGATTATTATGAGATAAAGTAAATAAGTTTGGGAAAATGTTGAGGATAAAGGAAGTAAATTATAAAAAGTATCCTTTCTAGTTGTTTTGACACGTCGTTGACACAAATGTCTCGGTGCGCGTCGAATATTTTTTGGGGGAAATGTTTACTGTTGGCCATTTTTTGACTTTGGAAGGCTTCTTCGTTTTGTTGTCAAGTTGAGGCAAAATCATATAAAAATGGCTGTTGGGAAACAAACGTTGTACGGGATTATTCATTGTTTCCATATCCAGACCAAGAAGTGGTACAAAAGTAATTAAATCTTTAGCATACATGACGTTTCCATCATTGTCTCTCCATGCGATATCATACTTATCGACTTTTGGTGTGGTTACATGTAAAATGCCTGGCCTTTTAAACGTAACAGCAACAATTTGGGGGCATCCGTAACAGTCAAACCAAAGATAAGTCATCAAGACAGGGGGCCTTTGTTGATTGCAACTTTTTTGAGGTATGCGCTTCGTTTAGCCCATATGTGTTGTAAAGAGTGTTAGCATATTTTGGCTTGATCTGCTTGATCACGGCCGTTGATGGTTTGCGAAGACTTAGGGGAGTTTTAGTTTTTTTTTTTTTTTTTTTTTTTTTTGCTCATTAGATATTCTTTCATCGTCGTGCTCCACACCAAGTTTGTTTCTTTTTTTGTCTTTTGGGCGACCCTTTTGAATTTCCACTATTTCAGGAGCAAAGGCAGTATCCAAACGGCCAGTCGAGTACTTATAAATCAACGCATCCATGTCTTTTATAAGATAGACTGACTCCTGTTGACTTTCCAAGACTTTACACAAAGACAGCAATTTTTCACGTCTTAATTAAACATGATTTGTGTTTCTACCTAATTCAGGGGGAGAGTCTTTTCCCAACTCGGCAACTATAAAAACCATTAGTTTCAATTATGGGCAAGAACATGATGGTGTGTCAATGAATTTTGCATAATTTTAGATTTTACCATTCCCTTTAACGTAAGATATTCTCCATCTTTGGTGAACGATGGACAATGGCACTTTGTTATTAACAAAAGAGACGGCAAGTATATGTCTGCATGGCAATCTGAAATTTTTTCTCATATTACACAGACAGTTCTCACCCGACCAAACATGACTTACATGGTCAGGGTTTTCTTCTGAAGTCTCCATTTCAATTAACTCGTTTTTTATGCTTTCAAAAGCAAAGCTGTAAACGTTTAAACGAATCAAAGAAAATTGGTCAGCGATATCATGCTCTAAGAAAACTGGTCGTTGAGAAACGGATTCTTTGATCAATAGCAAATTACAATAGTCCTCCTAAAGATGAATTATTTAGAACTAAAAACAAAGAAGAGATCGTGTTTTAACTACTACGTACTCTTTTTTTTTAACCAAAGATCAATTTTTTCCGTGACAACAGCCATGCTTCCGGATGAAGTGTTGTTACTTCTTTTAATGTGGGCATGGGTAGACTCAATTCTATTGGATGTTCTATTTGTCGTATTTGGGTACGATTCACTTAAGAATAATTAAGCAAATCGTTTAAATAAATAAACTATGAAATTAAAACAACCTTTGATGTTGCATATCAGCATACGCTTGTATACTGCTATACAACTTCTCCTACTTCGAGTACATACTTCTATATTAAAGATTGCATGATTGGCCTAAATACGATATACGAATGACAGCTGGATACAGAATGTTATACCACTGAGTTACGATATCACCGATTGAGAAGAGAATCTTCTCAGATCAAATCAAGAATTATAAGAAAAAGAAACCTAATATTAATAGTTCTCTCAATGGATTAGCTACCCATAGAGAGAATAGAACAGCTATTAATATAAATGGTTCATTTACTTAAATATTGTTATAATTCTACTGCTGATAAAGAGTATAAAGAAATAGTGTAGGAATTAATGGATACCTATCTTCTAAAACCAAATATACAAATACTGTTCTATCAAACAAGATAGACAGTTTATAAGATAAAGAAAAAGGTAATTGTGAGACTGGGTAAATTGAATATCGTTTTATTATTGAATTAGAGGATGGTTTATATAGGAATTGACAAAGTCCTTTCGGTACTTGTCAATTAATAGAGCAGGCTGAGAGAATGATTTATAATGTGAACATATTGCAGTAAGCATGTGTGGACCATGCGTGCATTGTAAGCTGTGATATTATTTATAAGTTGTTTTTATCATTTGTTAATGCAGATGTTGCGTGTAAACCGCGTGTACGTGAGGTGACACAAAATAACTATTTCGAGTTTCTTCGCTAAAGTAACTCACAGAATAGTGCTTGTATACACTACGAGATATTTGTGTATACAACAAATACCGATAAGGCATTTTATATTTGGGATAGTATTTTAAGTGTGTCGTAATACTAAAGATTTATTAGAATACTCATGCTCCCGATCCACTGATATGGGACAACGTTAACTGGAAACAGTTCGAACGAGTACTATTCATTTAACCTATAGCGGGAAACAAAGTAGACATCTATTCCAAAACCAGAAAGGTTAACTCATCATTAAAACTCAGGAGAGTTGTGCAATATGAAAAGGATCAATTATTTCATAGCAGCAGAGTTCTTTTAGTCTATTTTTACCTTTAATAAAGATATACTTTTATCTCATTACTTTCCAGTTGTATCAATTTTGTCAAATACCACATACAAAATGTGATAATAATGTAATGGATAATATTAATAAGTGTCGGGATAATGCAATAGTGATGTATGGTGATAATAATATGTAATTTTATGGTGATAGATATAAGAGTTAATAATAATGTAAGTAATCAGATTGTCGAATTACTGAAGTAGTGTTGTGATATCTATATTTTAGGGTGTTACTTCTTTGATCGTTTTCTATTGGCCTCATTGGCATTGGGTACAATTCTTCTCTTTTGAGCTTTAGATTTCTGAAACCGTAATTCTATCTCAAGTAGCATATGTATGTCCGGTCGATGTTCGGTTCGGATAAAGTAACAGTCCGGTATGTCACGTGACTTTGAACATTATTAAGTATATATAACGTTAATATACTTCCAAAATTGTCAGGTTCTTTATCCTTGTTTAAGTGTCGCTCCCGAATTAGGTTAATGTGCTAATGCGTACAGTCAGGAATATAAATAACTTTAAACAGGAAGAAAGTTGTTTTATTAGATTACGCGTCTAATTACAATATACTACTACTAAACTAGTGACGTAACAGCCACGTGATCTATTTTGACTAATTACTCTAAGACCAAATAACGTCTTGACAACACCCCCCTTTCAAATAGTTGTACGTCTCGTGCAACTGAACTTCACAGAAAAAAAATTACTCTCTTGACTTTCCTCGCTTTCTTGGACCCGCAATTGGGCGAAACACTCTTCGTTTTTGACGATTGAACGACACCGCTTTCAGTAGATCTTGCAATTCTTGTTCACCTTCTGTGCTTGCTGTTGCGATCCTACTTCCCTCGACATGCTTGCGAAATGTGAATGGCCAAGATGGTACCACACCCGGTACTGGTGGCAGCATTGGGACCGTCGTCGTCATTACCTTGTCTTGCCCCACTGTCAATGACGCTTCCATGGGCGTTATTGACACCGCAGTCGTTGATTTTGCTTTTGCAGTACCCGATGTCAGAGGTGGTGGTAGTATTAAGGCCTTCGATTCTTGCCTTGCCGATGAAACTGGCTTCGCTGGTTGTATTGAGCTTCGCTTTATTTACCTTGATTAGACTTTCAAACTTCGCCTTGTCTTGAATAAACTTTTGTTTAGCCAGTTCTTCTTCTTTTTTCCGCTGTTCCTTTTCTTTTAGCAATTGCTTTTCTTCTTTTATTTGCTGCTCCTTCTCCTTCAGTAATTGTTCTTTTTCTTGCATTCTCAACTCCCAGTCTCTTCGTTCTTGAATTTCCTCCTTTTCTTTTAACTGTTTTTCCCTAAGTAGCTGAGCCTCTTTTTCTTGCTGAAGACGTTCTTTCTCCTTCTCTACCTGGATTTGCTTTGCTTCTTCTTCTTGCTCACTACGCCGCTTCTTCTCCTCCGCCTCCACTTTGAGCTGTCTTTTCTTATCTTCCTCCTCATCGACCGCCTCCATAATTTCAGTGTCCTCGATATCATCCCCAGAGGATATGTCTTTATAGCCATCCATCATGTTATCGAACTTGACCGATTCGCTTGAGCTATACATACTACTTTGGGACCCAGATTTCATCAGCTCATCGGATGCATCCTCTCCCATCTCCTCATCTACTGTTGGCTGTGATATAGTTGGTGATTGAGCTTCCTTATCGGATTCCATGGTAATATCCTCCTCAGATGTCCTCAGATTTGCTGACGCTGCATCTTCACCGACGGGCTGTTCAACGATACTTGTACCAGCACCAGAATCATTCTTACCAGCCTGCGATACAATGTATCCTCCCCCTCCTCGACCGCTTCTAGTTGATGTGGCTTGTTTGACAATTGCTCGGCTTGCTGTTGGGTTGTACCACGATTCTTGAGGCTTCTCACCCTTGGCATGCTTCAGACGATCCTTGTGAATTCTACCCTTTACCTTCTCCCCTTCGACCGTTTCAAGACTATAAGTGCCAAAATCATCATATTCTTGCGTGATAATATATGGGCCCTTAAACCGAGGTTCCAGCCCAAATTTACCCTCATGCTTCACCATCACCAGATCACCCACCTCGTATCCCACCGGCTTAATCAGTGCGTCCCATCGTTCCTTGTCTTTAGCACCCATTGCCTTTAATTTTGCTTCCGCCGCTGCCCTATGCTGTCCCAGAGCCGATAATTCTCTTGCTGTAATATCTGCTATAGTTCGCGGGTCCTGCATGGATTCGGAACAGACGTAAGGCTGTAGTTCATCTCCTGGAAGTTTGGGATCACGACCATATACCAAAAAGTAAGGTGAATAGCCAGTAGTCGAGTGTTTTCTGATTCTAGTAGCCCACAGCGCTGGTTCCACATAATCATCCCATTTGTGCAAAGCTCCTTGTACATACTTGCGAAGCATCTGTTTGATGATACCGTTATACCTTTCTACCTTTGCGTTTGTTCTTGGATGAAATGCTGACGTGAGTTTGTGATTTGTGCCCACCCGCTTCAAGTATTCTGATACGAGGCCACTATTAAAATTTGCTCCCCTGTCTGTTACAATCTCCACCGGCACACCAAACTTCATCACAATTTCCTCGTAAATAAAGTCTGCGACTGCCTCCTTTGTTGCATACGGTAAGGCCTTTGCAATTGGCCAGTTGGTTACATAGTCTACCGCTGTTATCAACCACTTGTTGCCTTTGTCTGTCATTGGCAATTCTCCCACAAAGTCAATATGCCATCGTTCAAACGCGCCTGGTACGTCGAGGGGGTGCATAACGTCTTGATGTGCTTGCTGCTGTGTACCACACAGTTGACATGACGGACATCTTGACACCCAAGTCTCAATATCATTTCGCATACCCGGCCACCAGTAACGTTCTCGAAACATGTTGTCCATATTCTTGATACCGGCATGGCCATAACCTTCATGATACTTATTGACTAGATCCGCTCGTTCTGAAAAGGGTATGAACTTCACCTCTTTTTCCACTAGCTCCTTGTCTTTATCACGGCACTTTGTTTTCCTAAAGACCACATTGTGCTTCACGATAAAATGTTCCTTCTGGTTCTCTAAAACCTCCTTCAGTTCTTTATCCTTGACCTCACCATCTTTATTGTTAATGTACAGTAAAGGCCAATCGTAACGAAATTCATGAGGCAGTTTGTCCCAAATGGAATACAAGTATTGAGGCTCCATCGGATTTTGCTTGTCTTGATGTGTTGCTGCGACCTGCGTATCACCCGGTGTTGATGGTACCCGTGATAGTGCATCAGCTGCCGTATTTTGAGCCCCTGGTTTATATTTGATTATTGGTGAGTACATCTCTAGTTCAGCAATCCAGCGTACGAGTCTTGGTGTTGGTTTAACCTGCTTGCGAAAATATACTAGAGGGTTGTGGTCTGAAAACACAACATAACCTGCAACACAGCCATCAATATAGCATCGCCACGTACGAAGCGCATGAACTATGCCCAATAACTCTCGCTCCTGTGCGGGAAAAGTCTGTTCCTCCGACGAGAGTTTCTTAGATTCATATGCTATTGGATGCCACGCAGAGGGATTTGATGGACTTGGTTGTAATAGGACTGCGCCAACCCCAAAATCACTGGAGTCTGTTTCGATTCGAAATGGCAAATTCATGTCAGGTACCTGTAACAGCGGAGCTGAAGTCAAGAGTCCCTTAATTCGATCAAAGCTTGCTTGACAAGAAGACGTCCACACTATAGCTCTCTTTTTGGGTCCTGTACCTTTTGTCAATTCCGTTAAAGGTGCGGCAATTCCACTAAACCCCGGTATGAAACGACGGTAGTGCTGGCTCAGCCCAAGAAATTGTCTAACCTGCTGAACATTCTCTGGTATAGGCCAGTTTTTGACAGCCTCCACCTTCTCCTTTGCCGGTAAAATGCCTTTTGCTGATACTTCAAATCCCAAAAAGGTTAACTCCCTCTTAGCGAAGTGACACTTTGCCCTGTTGACCACCAGCTTAGCTTCATCAAAACGCCTTAAAATTTCCAATACATGCGCCTTATGTTCCTCCTCGGTCTTGCTAATATCAATACGTCATCCAGATATACCAAACAGAACTTATCTTTGCAGTCTCCAATAACGGTATTCATGAGTGCTTGAAAACTTGGTGGAGCATTACTCAATCCAAAAGGCAGCACAAGGAATTCATATTTGCCATACCTGGTGTTGAAAGCTGTCTTGGGTACATCCTCTGGCTGAATCCGTATCTGATGATATCCTGACTTCAAATCCAAAGAGGTAAAATAAGATGCTCCTTTAGCTGGTCTAGACATTCATCGATACGTGGAAGAGGACTAGTGTTACGTACAGTGAGCTGATTAAGAGCTCTATAATCGATACACATACGGAGGGTTTGGTCCTTTTTTCTGCAAAATAATACCGGTGCACCCCATGGAGAAGAGCTTGGCTGTATTAATCCCAATGCCAGTAACTGCTTTAGTTGTTTTCGCATCTCCGCCAGCTCGACTGGGCTCATCTTGAACGCTTGTCGATCAACCGGCTTGGCATCCTTGGTGTTAATTACGTGCTCAAAACCACGGTCGGGAGGAAGTCCATTCAGTGTGTCTTGGAATACACTCGGGAATTTTTTGATAACCTCAGACCAGTAGATATCCAACTTATCTTCTCCGGATGCCGCTTCAGTACTTTCAGACACATACAGAATACAAGCTTCCGTCCCCTTTTTTCTCATCCATCTATTTGCTTGTTGGTATGTAATCAAATAGTTGAGAGAATCATGGTGATCACTTCCAACTCCTGCCTCGTTTTCCACTGTATCCTTGGTAGGTATAATTTGAAAAGTCTGATTTTGATCAGGCTTTATTAGCAACGTATCATCTGCCCACTGAATAGCCGGTGCGTGTGCCTTTAACCACGATCGACCTAGGATTAGATCAAATTTGCTGTCATAAACAAACGCGCAAATTTTACTTTGATATCCTTGAAGATTAAGGACAAAAGTGAACTTCTGATTGATTGTATCGACCACTCCTCCGGCTGTTTCTACCACCCGTTGTGCTTCATCGAGTGTCCCATCCAGACGGTCCGCCATGACCGGTGAAATATAACACTCACTAGCACCTGTATCTACTAAAGCTCTCACCACAATCGGATTGCGACTCTGGTTGTTTGCTTGAGCATTACCCTCGTACAAAGGTAGAACTGTCTTTGTTGAGGTGGTGTTATGAAGCTCAATAAGATGACAGATGTCATTATCACACGCTGTAATATCTATCGTGTTGCATATCAGTGATGTATCGAGAACAATAGAATTACGTTCACGCACCTGATGAGAAGACTTATCGACATTATCCTGGTTTGGCAAGTAATGGGTAGAACTTTCAGCTTTATTAGAACTATTTCCCGCAGAGGTACTATTATTATTGGTGTTGTCTTGACGTGATTCACCGGCGTTGGCTTCCATTACATGTAGCTCTCTGTTTCGGATCTTTCTCAACAACTCACGCTCGCCGCTCGTGACCTTCTTGAATTCGAAACAATCACGCTTAAAGTGACCCGTCTTACGGCAGAAATAACATTGCCTGTTATTACTGTTGCTGTTGTTGGAGCCCTTGTTGTTTGTGTAACTATCTTGACCTTGTCTTGAGTTTTCATTCCTATTACCACGGTTCGCATTACCAGTGTAACCCGACGAAGACTTTTGACGACGGTAGTTTTGAATAACATCCAACTCCATGGGGTCATTGACTTCCATTGACGATGAGTTAACATGAGACTGTGTAGCCAGATGACGAGCTAACACATGAGATTGGGGCGAACGAGCAGCTTCGTATGACAGTGCTGTAGAGAAGTAGTAGTCTAATGTACGCTTGTTACGAGGAATGTTACGTAAAATAGCCCTTACTTCATCCGAAAGAAGACCCCGCATAAATCTATCACACTTCTCGTCCTCCGTTATATCTTCGAGCAGAATACACACGTCCGTAAATGACTCCACATAAGCCTCAATTGTTGTAACCTGTTTGAGAGCAGCCAATTGATCACGCGCGAGGAGGTCAGAGTTATCCGGTCGAAACTTTTCAATCAACAGCGTCTTGAACACGCCCCATGTTTTTGGTTTGTGTGCCGTCTTCCTCAGCTGCCTGTGCCAATGGAGTGCACGTCCACTGAGATAGCTCGTCGCAAACAAATACGTTCTCTCTTCATCCCACTCATAAAATTCTTGATGACTTTCCACCGATGTGATCCAATCATCTATAACAATAGCATCCCGTACACCATCGAAACAAGGAGGGGCCTTGAGGCGGTGAGGTACATCGCTTGTCTGTCTTGCTTGAGAGCTCATTGCTGCCGCATGCTGTTGTTGTTGAATAGTTAACTGCGCAATTTGACCTTCCAAGTAAGCAATTCGCTCTTGCTGATTCCCTGATGAATCTCCCATGACTTACTTGTTCTTGTAAGAGTCACTGTTTTCCTTGATTCCTTATTTAATCCCGCGTTGAGTTATTTAGAACGCTCCCTTTTTGTAACAAAAAAGTATAAAAATAATAAGCTTCCCCAAGAGAACAAAAAAAAACGTCTTTTTCTGTTCCCTCTATAGTCTGATCGCTTTGTGCTGGTGCTACCAGTTGTCAGGTTCTTTATCCTTGTTTAAGTGTCGCTCCCGAATTAGGTTAATGTGCTAATGCGTACAGTCAGGAATATAAATAACTTTAAACAGGAAGAAAGTTGTTTTATTAGATTACGCGTCTAATTACAATATACTACTACTAAACTAGTGACGTAACAGCCACGTGATCTATTTTGACTAATTACTCTAAGACCAAATAACGTCTTGACAAAATCATCAAATCCGATCTTAGCTCAGTTGGTAGAGCGGGAGACTGTAGTGTATATTGTCATCTCTAGGTCACTAGTTCGACTCTGGTAGATCGGAATTCTTTTTTACTTTTGGTGGTGCGTGTAGACCTGTTTTGGTTGCTGTTCTTGGGTTATTATAATGCAGATACAATCTGGTTAATGATTGTGTTTTTTTGGTTGATGACACATACACACTATATATCCTACCTATAATCTACTTGACATTTAATAGCAACCCAGCACTGAAACATAAACCATTAACTGATCAAGATATTAATGTCTACTTCTTCCCAACGCTCCCAGCTGATCATCCGGGAGAACAATCTATTTCAATCCTTTGATATAAAAAGGGTCCCCTTTTCCATTTAATAAAAAGATATCTAGTTTTAGTCTCAAACAATTTAACCGTTTATTTCTTGGAATATTTTAGTTGACAAAGAGTTACATATAATTGGAATAATGCAGTAAATGATTGACTATTCAGTTCTTAGTGAGATCCATGTTGTTTTATATGGTTATCTGATAAGTATGTATGGTAACGAGTATTCTGTCAAACAAGATAGATAGCTATAAGGTAAAGAATAGGGTAGTTATGAGATTGGGTAAAATTAAATATCGTTTTGTTACTGAATTAGAGGATGGATTATATAGGAATTGATAAGTCATTTTTAGTACTTGTCAAGCAATAGAGTACGCTGAGAGAATGATTTATGATGTGAATATACTGCGGTAAAAATGTGTGGACCATACGTGCATTGCAGGCTAATGTATTCTTTATAAACTGCTTTTATCATTCGTTAATGCAAATGCTGCGTGAAAACCATCTTTTTTGAGCTTCTTCGCTAAAGTATATGACAAAATAGTGCTTGTATACACCAAGAGATATTCGTGTATACAACAACGACCCAGTACAGTTTATCACAGCCTGTTACTGAGGTATCAGCTAATGATAATACGTCACTTAATAATTCGATCCAATCACTAAGACAATGCCATGTTTCAGAAGATAGAAACAAAGTACCGTCGACTCTTTACCAGATTCGATTTCACGGACGTTCTAATATAAAAAGCGTCCTTTCTTTTGCGATAACCTTCCCTACATAGCTTTAATAAAGGATTGATATGGACCCGTTTTTATTAATTCTGCTTTAATCTAAATGACATCTCAAAACATCACAGATATTATTAGAAACATGCTTTTTGATATGTTCCACGTTATCTGAGTGATCCAAGACATAGTAGATAGTTAGATGCTATCTTTCTGCTATTCTTGATGAAATATAGTCTCGCTTACTTGATTAGTCTCACAAGAGGTAAAGAATATTTTTAATTTGGCATAAATTGGAATTGGTTGGCCAGTACTCAAAAACTCTAAAACAGACCTCGCCTTTCTTCCGATTCGTGTATTCACTAGTATGACAGCAGGAAGCTCGACCTTCTCAAAAGTTGTAGTCCTCGTAATAAATGACAAATGGTCAAAATAGCACCCGACGAACAGAGATTTCTAGGCGGGACTTTCTATATTTTATTGTGATTTCTGGTCATCCAGAATGTGGTTTAGAAATTGTTTGTTTCTCGTCTGGGTACTTCTTGATTATGCAATGTGCTGTGCTATCGTCAAAGTCAAATTATTAAGAAATACAAGCTGATTTTGGGTCAAGATGAATGGATATACCACAAATCAGTTCACGAGTAAAACTGTCAGATTGTTTCCTCTTTTATCGGTGTTGTTGTTAATGTTCTTTAAAAACGGCATGTGGAGTATACAAACTTTAGAACCTAATGAGATAACCTAGTCTGACTACTATTCTTATTCTTTCTAAAGACATTCGTCTGAATATCTAATTGTTGCCGTTTTCATCTTTTCGGAAAACGCTTTGAAGTCTGTCCGAAAGTTGTTTTTTTTTTGTCCAAATTTAAAGTGTTAGTACTATAATCAAGCTCTACATCTGCTGATATGAAAATTAAGTTACAAATAATCGTAGATATGCAAAAGACAACAGACAGAAATAAAAAAAGGAGGAAATATTATTTGCATCAATTACAAGATAAATCGCAAAACTGGGTGAAAACAAAGACAAAGAATATTTATTACTGAGTAACTGTAGGAATAATCCTATCCCGTTTAACAATAAGACATATTATTATTGGCAGCAACAATAGTGTTTAAAAGTAGAGCAAAAGTGTCCTGATGTTCATACCATTGAATTCACCCTATGTTGGAGATTTTTTTTTGTTTTGTTAAAAGACAATTTTTTTGGGCTATGATGATAATTTATTTTGTTTTTTGAAGAGAATCAACTTGTTCACGTAATTCACGTATGACGCAATCACAGAATAAAGCGACCGTCTTCTTGATCATGACCAAACCTTTGTCAGTTTTGCGTGCAATTTCCGACGGATCAAAGTCATCAAAAACGATCTCAAATCTAAATTTGCAAGCACTACAAGATGCATATAAGTTAGTTTGTGTGAAAAATAAATAAAAGATAAATATATAAATACTTACGCATTAAAAAACCGAAGATTTTCAATAGCTCTGTAAGTGCGTCTGCTATCATTGTGTATTTTTGTGATAAATCCAAACGGTCTTCTAGAACGTTTCACGACACTATTATATACATTACAAAGAACAATACCGTCACTTTTTTTTTCACAAAGGCAATACGGGTTAGTAACATGTATACAGCGGACTAGAGGTATACTCACGCCAAAAATTGCAAAAATGCATCCTCATCTTCTTTGGGGTCGGGAAATTCATCAACGACATGACCATCCAAATTATCCATTAACAGAGCATGATATCTTCCTACATAAGGATTTTGTCAAGTTCTCAAACTAATTATTTTTGTACTTCCCTCGTGCGATTATTACCATTCAAATCATTTTCAAATGAACCACGTTTCAGCCATTCGGGTATACCATTCGTTTTTTTAGTACTGATGTCTGTGATCTTCTTTAAATTTGTTTGTTGCTCAAGCTCGTTTTCTGTCAAACTTAAAATCGAGGTTTTACCCATCAAAGCTTGAATTTCGGGCGTAAACATAGCAGGAGGGCTTCCAATATGATGAGGTGGATTAAAAGCGTGTGCCTCAACTACATCAAGGTATTTATGAATAGCAAGCCTCTCTTTTTCCAATAATTCAAAATCGGAAGAGCGATAAAGAAACCCGTCACCATCCTCGTCCTCTTCGTCATCATCCTCTACACGATGTTGATTTTCCAATTCCTTCATAGATTCCAATAGATCTAATGATGCATGCCTTAATTTACTTACGGCTGTATCTGATAAATCGTGACGGTGGACCGTGTAATTCCTTACAGAGCTTAACATTTTTGTCACTGTTTGTAATAAAGGTATAATTTGGAATGTGCTATTTTCAGTTGATTCAGCTAAAGGGTGTGAGGAAGCCGATGAGGAGGAAAGGCGTGGTCCAGTAACCATGGCCCATGTTGAAAGCGTAGTTTGGATATCTTCAAAACACAAACTCAGCAGTACGTCTAAATCTGTTTCAATATCCAAATCAATCCAGCTTGGAGGTGGTGCGCGTGGTGTAGGTAGCTGATCATCAATATCATCTGGCTCTTCCATTAAAGGACCATGAAACCCTAAAGTGCCTCCTCTTTTTTTTTTAATTAGGCTGACGTTGGACTTCAGTTCTTTTAAACGGATATAAACACTTACTTGTTTACTTTCAAGTCCCTTTTAGCATAAAAGTTTTGTAATCTTTCGATAGAACCAAGGGTTAATACGGATGATCTTCTTTGAGCTACAACTATTGTCAGGACTATTTTTTCTAGCTTTATGGTTGCACATGATTATACCTGATCGAGCAAAACCTTTTGTCTGAATGCCGTTTATAGGTTTTAAATATCTTCGACCAAATGGACTTTGTGCACGTACAATATTATCGTTGGGGGGAAAAGGAGAAGATACTCTTCTCTCAAAACTTGAAAGGTCGTCGTCTGTCAGAGGAGGAAAGTTTGAAAAGGAATCAAGGCTACCTTGTGTTGACATAGCGTCCTCTGAGGACGGTGAATCTAGAGGGTGCTGCAACATACTGCAAAAAGCGGGGGCTTAAGAAAGAGTAAAAGAAAAAAGAAAAAAAGGAAAGGAATGGTTGGTAAATAATAGCTAGTGCGATCTCCCCAGTCACGGTGTCACAACCAAGGTTACATTGTTTTACAGGCACATAAAAAACATACTTGACTTAAAAATAATTTAAGACAGGAGGGAAAATAAACTATATTGATATAATACATTTTTTTTTTTGGAGACAGTATGTAATCTGGCTTTTAAGCGCGTGTATAGTTAATTTACATGGAAGTATTTCTTAATTCTTCAAGTCTCTTGACAATAAACATGCTGGTGTCAAGGAAGCGATCGACACAGTTTGATAAACAAGCTTCCTCACTACGATCCAATTTGTTATTCACCTTGGAAATACACTTGTCCTACAACGCATCTTTAATCTCCCTTCCTTCCCCTCATATGCATAATCTGACTTACCCAACAGTTATCAGTTAAAGAATGTACAGTTTGTTGAACGCGAGCCTTGGCTTGTTCAGCTTCAAGGAACTAATATTTCATAGTTAATATCCACTAATGACTTTTGCCTGTTCTCCCATTTACCTGAGCAAGTTCACGTTGATCGTTTTCTGAGAATTGAGGTTGAGACATTTGATGTAAAAAGTTAGAAAGAAGAACGAAAGATTAAATAGACTGGGGGCAACCTAGTCTTTCCTCACTCCGCATTGCGCTTACTCAAAAGTGGCTTATAGCTGGGTTTCACTTTTTTGCATATTGACATTTCGATTTCAACAAAATCATACACAGGTACAATGATAAATGACATTCGCAATAAAAATGAACCCTCTCTTTCAGTCTCAGTTAAAAAAAAACCTCTATTTATGGTTGCTTTAAACTTTAATGTATTCTTTTTTAGATATCTAATTTCTATATGTACAAGATATGAGGATCGTTAACTTAATCTTCCATCGGGGTTATTGTTTTCATTTTATCAACATTTGTTTGTAGCGCATCGATAAGATCTGACAGTTTGTTTAATTTACATTGATCATAGTAAAAATTGTCCAGATTTCCTATAATACTGTTTCCAACCATGGAGTAAAAGTCCCAATTGTCAAAGGAGTTAGCCATTGTGTGCGCATTGTCTGTATGAAAGTATAACTCGGTAGCTGTATCAAAGGCTTGATCACAAAAGGAACATGAATGCATAACAATCGAACACTCTTCTTCACTGTAATCCTCATCATCCTCATCATCCTCATCAAAATAAACCTTGGGACTCTGACACGAACAGCTGAATACGAGCGATCTATTTGCAAAGTCAACATTGTTGGTGGAAAAATTGAGCCTTCCATAACGGCGTTGTGATTTTGTGCAGGCATTGCATCTATTATATTGCATTTCAGTTCGTATTTTTTTTTTAAAAACTAAAACCAATAATAAAAATTTGGTCTTTTATATAATTTTATAACAATGCATTATTGCTACAAAGAAATATTAATAACAAAACGATGATGATTGTTATATATAAAAAGCCTATTTATAGAAAGATTTCAGCGTGTCAATTATTGTGCATGAAAACTTTCTCTTTCTGGTGTTTGTCATTTTGTTAAAAATTTGTATCCAAGTCACAGCCACGTGTACAGACTAGCTCCATATTGTTTCTTTCATGTGTAATTGTCGACACTTTAAAATAATTTGATTGTCCAAAATATTAGTACTTTGGAATACTATCCTGATCTCCCAGGTACTAACAAGCTTTTAATTAAAAACCGATTATTTCCATGCTAGTTACTTTTGATATTTTTTCTTATTTTATCCCTGGAGAACCATCAACTTTCAATGGTGCTACGACTATTGTCATAAGTTTAGGGAGATGAGTCGTAATTATCTTTTGGTTTTAACTCAGCCCCATTTTATAACGCTTTTAACCAGTCCATGTGAAAACAGTAAATCATAAATTAAGCATTAGCATTGCCCGCTGTTATTGCTGTCCACAATGCTTATAATGCTTAAGTATGATGTGGTTTGTGGTTTGTCGAGTTATACACTATATTATCACGCTTTTTATTTATAGAATACAATTCATGCTCAAACGAAAAGTGCTCTTTTACTTTCTGACAAGTCAAGTCTGAGTTCAGGTCTTAGTTTAGACGTATTATTGGGAAGTGCCTTAATCTTTATCTTCCAATTAATTAAACCAAGCTTTGTATCTCCTTGTAACAGGTTTAGAAGAAAGTAAGAACTGTTTATTCATCAATGTGGGACATCCTTTATTTATATTTTCATACTTTAGTATGTGCATTATTTGATACATTTTTGGATTGATATGTTGAAATCTGTTTAGTCTAAGGGCCTTTAACTTCAATGTAGTCCAAGCGGCGACAAATGAAATCAGTTAAATCTCAGCAATGGCTTTTGGGAGCTGCAAATGCGCTAGACATTTTATTTTTGCTTTCACTTTATCACCTAACAATAAACATGGCACCTCATCCCATTCCCAAGATCTACCCAACTCCCACACCAGAAATTCAAGAGCGCTTGAAGCGTAGATTGCAGACACCTAAAGCCATGGCACCTGCACCCAGAGCCCGAAAGATTCAAGTTTTGTCATGGGCAGTTTCACTTTGTAAGTATTCCAGTTAATAATTTAAATCATTCGGGTCTTCTTTCTAAACATTTATTGTAGCACTAAGTGCATATGTCGTATTATTTGCTGATTTTGGTACAGAGAAAAACTGTTATACCCCTGTAAGTAGAATAAAAAAAAGAACACCTTCATGTAGCTAATGTGAATATAGATTCGTGAATGGTTTGAGAAAAAGAAGCAAGGTTTCTGGTCCTTGAGTGAACAAGAAAAGAAGGAATTAAAGGAGCAAGGAAAGCTTTAGATAGACATATTCAATCATTGTAAATAAATCACCTGTAATCACACCACTACTTCACCCATCAATGCATTAAAACCCCATTTGGTCTTTTTTCTTTTTTTTTTTTTTTTTTTTTTTTTTTGTGACTCTCTTCAAAGGATGAGAACCGGGGTAAAAAATAAAGGGCCTGGATTTTTTTTCCTCTTTGACATATCCCTTTCTTCTTTTTGCTTCAAAAATGTTCTCTTTAAAGACAGCAGCCAACAAGGTCGTATTCCCTGCCACTCGTGTCGCTTCTCGCAGATGCATTTCATCCTCTGCTTCCAAGTCTGGTAAGCACACCTACATTTCAGACGTACCTTTTTTTTTCTTTCATATCACATACTCATAAAACGTAGCTTTGATTTCTACCCGTATGGCCCTTGCCTCCGGTAACAAGTTCGTAAGTACTCTACTACGGAAACATACACGTTAATAAGATATTGACCTGAATTTTTAGACTGCCAACCTCCTCAACCAAGGTTATGTTTCCTCCGCTCCTTCTCGCTTCATGTTCTTTGGTAAGCATTTCATTTATCCCCTTCTCTTCATACTGCTTACTTATAATTAATAAAAGGTCGTCGTACTATGGCTACCGATTCTGGCAAGTTCAGCCGTAGCAAGCCTCATGTCAACATTGGTACCATTGGTCATGTTGATCACGGTAAGACCACTTTGACTGCTGCTATCACCAAGACTTTAGCTATTGAAGGTGGTGCCCAATTCATGGATTACAACCAAATCGATAAAGCTCCTGAGGAGAAGGCTCGTGGTATTACCATTTCCACTGCTCACGTCGAATACGAGACCGATAACCGTCATTATGCTCACGTTGATTGTCCCGGCCATGCTGATTACATCAAGAACATGATTACTGGTGCTGCTCAGGTAAATTAGGCTATATACAGAGAGAGTGGAAAATAAGAAAAAGAAAACTAAACAAATATTTTTTTTTTGTATGCGTATTTTAGATGGATGGTGCTATTATTGTAGTTTCCGCTACTGACGGTCAAATGCCTCAAACCCGTGAGCATTTATTGTTGGCCCGTCAAGTTGGTGTCCAAAACTTGGTTGTTTTCATTAACAAGGTTGATCAAGTTGATGACCCTGAGATGCTTGAACTTGTCGAGATGGAAATGCGTGATCTTTTAGCTGAATACGGTTTCGATGGTGAGGCTACACCCATCATCAAGGGTTCTGCTCTTGCTGCCCTCGAAGGTCGTGATCCCGAGATTGGTGAAATTCCCGTCAAGGAATTGATGGCTGCTGTTGATGCTCACATTCCTACACCCGTTCGTGATTTAGACAAGCCTTTCTTGATGCCCATTGAAGATGTCTTCTCTATCTCTGGTCGTGGTACTGTTGCTACTGGCCGTGTTGAACGTGGTACCATTAACAAGGGTAATGAAGTTGAGATTGTCGGTATGGGTCCTACCATCAAGACCACTCTCACCGGTATTGAGATGTTCCGTAAGGAATTAGATCGTGGTGAAGCTGGTGATAACATGGGTGCCCTTTTGCGTGGTATCAAGCGTGAACAAATTCGTCGTGGTCAAGTTATGTGTGCCCCTGGTACCGTCAAGTCTCACAAGAAGTTCATGGCTCAAATCTATATCTTGACCAAGGATGAAGGTGGTCGTCACACTCCTTTCGTTAACAACTACCGTCCTCAAATGTTCGTCCGTACCACTGATGTTACTGTTTCTCTTACACATCCCGAAGGTACTGAGGATCCCGATGACAAGCTCATCATGCCCGGTGATAACGTAGAGATGCAATGTGAACTTGTTCACGATATTGCCCTCGAAGATGGTCAACGTTTCACTATTCGTGAAGGTGGTAAGACTGTTGGTACTGGTGTCGTTACCAAGGTTATGGAGTAAGTTCATTTTGATTTGGAAAAAGAATCTAGCTGTATAAACCCCCCAAAAAAGAGAGATTTTCCTTCTTCTTTTTTTCCTCTCAATCCCCCTCATTATTACTTTTACAAAAGACAAAAAAAAATCTATAGATAAAATAAAAAAAAATACATATAAAAACGCAAAAGTGTGGTACCAGCAAGTAGTCGTTATGGCGGTATATTATAGGAATTGAATGAATGAATGAATGAATGAACACACTCAACAACAAGGGACATTTAGATCATTGTTTGGGATATGCGAGTTTTTGCCCCATAGTGTAGTATATTTGAGAGGGGAGGAGGAGCGTAGCGATTGTTTATTATCTAACAGTGCCTACACACACCAGTGATTCCTATTAGGTAAGAGCTTTCCCATCTGTTGGAATTTCAAAGCTTTAATCGCTGACTAATTCCGTCCGGGAAAGGGAAAAAAATGGAAAAAATAAAATGATTATAAAACAATTGTGCCTGAATTGATACTAAAGAAGTACTTTTTTTTTCTTTTCATCATGAGCTCTAACCATTCCAACTTGTTTGAAGCCGCTGCTGCAGGCGATATAGACTATCTCCAAAAAAACAAGAGTCAAATCAATGACAAGAACGAAAGAGGCTGGACAGCGCTTCATTTCGCTGCTCGTTTTGGACAATTAGAAGCAGCTGAATTCTTGCAAAAGAATGGTGCCGATCTATCCATGACCAATGGAGAGGGAAAAACAGCAAGCCAAGTAGCTATTTTTTGGGGAAATGACGAAATTGCGAAATTGCTTACACCCCATGTCGAAGAAAAAGCAACAACCCATACAAACCCTCTTTTCCCTGACAACTATACCGCCGTATTTGCCGGGAATCCTTTGAACAGGCAATTACAATGTACTATTTAGAAGTGACAATACATAATAACCCAATGCATTATTTAATCATAGATATGGCTGGAACCGTGGAAAACCCGAGTTTTTGTCTGCCCTTGCTCGTTCACCTAGATCCAATTACATTGTCTTAAACAAATTACAAGCTCTGTATAATACGGAAGGAGGTATTCATTATATCAAGTATAACCAGGTATTTTCTGCCGTAGATCGAGTTTATACAGACTGTGGATTCAACAATGCCAATACGGACACAATCCTAGTCTTTTTAGGTATTGATGAAAGCGAGGGCCAAGGTGCTGAAGGACAAGCTTATTGGGCTTTGGACTTGACACCTACAGGAGTTCACCAGGCTGAATATACCCAATTGATCGCAGGTAAAGAAATAAAGCATCATTTTTTTGTTAAAGCCACGTACTCACAGAAAGAATAGGATTTGAGTCTAGCACGCTCGAATTTGCCCCAACGCTTCCACGTGCATTTATCATGGACAAGTCAGTCAGCTCCATTATTGCCCAAGCAGCTGCCATGGGTACGATGAAGTCATTTGTGAGCCAATGGATCATATGATACTAATGTAAAGAATTTATACGTATAGTGGATTGGAATACTCGTAACGCCTACTGCTCAGCATGCGGTAAACGTACCGTGTTAGAAGAAGCTGGCCACAAACGTAGTTGTATCTCCGATCCTGAGCAAACAATCAAATGCATTAGCCACACTGGCGTTCAAAATTTTGCCTATCCTAGAACTGGTAACACTATTTTTTTTTGAGTTTTTGTTTATTTAGCTAAACCAAAATTACGTAGATGCCGTTGTCATCGTTTGCATAATTCATCCTAACGGTGATAAAATTCTACTAGGCCGTAACAAGAGATGGCCTAACAAAATGTTTTCTTGCATTTCAGGTAACAAAGAACAAAAAACAAAAAAAAAGTGAAAGCCCACGTTATTTATACATAAAGGAACACAGGCTTTATAGAAGCCGCAGAAACATTAGAAGAAGCTGTTCGCCGTGAAGCATTTGAGGAGACTGGTATTATTGTAGACCGAGTGGCCTATCACAGTAGTCAACCATGGGTAATTTATACGAAAATGTAATTTTTTGCCAAGATTTTAACCCCCCCTTTTTTTTAGCCCTTCCCCAACTCTCTTATGCTGGGCTTTTTGGCTGAAGCCGTGTCAACCGAGATTAACACGGATCTTGATCAAGAGCTGGAATCCGCAGTGTGGTATACACGTGCGGAGGTAATAGCCGCTTTAAACAAAGACCCAGATGCAAGCTTTTCGATGGCACCTAAAGGCTCACTTGCCTCTACCCTTGTTCATTCGTGGATTAACGATAAGAAATGGTACCCAAACGCAAAGATGTAGATACAAATAAAGATGCATCGCAGTAATAAATATAAATAAACAAAGCGCTCTTGTTTACAGTGTTTTCCTTTCATTTTCAGACCTTTTCGGACTTTTAGATTTTTATATCCAAATATATATTTGGACTTAACATATTTGATAAACATCTATCCCAAAATGTCTTTGAATAGCTAATCCAACCTTGCCAATATTAAGCAATAGCAGTAATTCTGAGTGTAATATGAACTACCTTACCCAATTATTGTCTTCTTCACATTTGCAAAACACTCTTCAATAGGATTAGGAAACGGCGAGTAAGGTGGTAGGAAAGAGGCTTATAGCCACGTTTGTTAATCGCTTATATGACAATTTCAGAGTAATGAATTATTATCAATAGTACCGGTACTTCGCCATATTCTTTTGCAGTATACTCTAATTACCGAATGATTAAAATTCGATCTTGTTTTATTCCTCGAGACTTGAACGACTTTGACGTTGTTTAGAATACCCTTGCCTCACTTTCCCAGCTCAAAACTCTCGTTCAGAATGAAGTTGAGTAACAGAGAAAGTCCAAATTAGAAAAAAGTAAACGCCTCACTTGGATAAGAGAACATGTCATGGATTATACGGATCCAGACGTAAATTAACGTGTTTTTTAGTTTTAACAATCGTTTTCTTCCATTTAAATTTTCACAACATATTTCGCAGTAATAGCCCTTAAAACCGTATACGATACATGTCTAGTCGATGGCGTAGTCACAATGACTGGTGTACCCTTCTCTGACTATCGTCGATGCTTAATGTGGTTCCTGAGGAATACAAAAATGTCTAATCTTGGTCGAAGTCTCTAAGTAAAATGGGTTTGTATCTTCTTCGATCCCATATCATTATCGCATTCTTCATCAAAGATTCTTCCTTTTGTCTCCATAGAAAAAAAAAAGGATCATTTTGTATATTCTCAGAAAATTGTCATCGAAATTCGATATACATACGAGGTCATACCCAACGAAGCCTTTCACCTTATATGCTGATGAAAATAACTCCACCGTAAAATGTGCTTCTAGTTATTTTAAAACAACAGTAAAGTAGCAATGGTCGGTATAAGCCCTAAATACCAAAGGAGGGTATCCACCCGCTCTACCACTGCTACTCGAGACCAGGATGAAACTAAAAACAACGCGGTAATTGGCTTTAGTTCACTGGCTTCTATCCCTTCCTCCGTTCCGAAGAAGAATATATAACTCAATTAAGTGAGCTGGGTATATTGGCCCCGAAACTTTTCAAATACAAATATGCTCATTATAAAATAGATTCAACTTCTATACATTTTCAACACAACAGTCTGGCGACGTTGCGAATTCCGGTAGCTAATTTAGGCGGACGACTACCACCCAGATATGTCACACAGGCCAAAACTTAAGAAGTCTGAAAGAAAACGCTGTATGAGCAATTTAGGCGGGGAGTTAATTTTAGAAAAAAGGGCTCATGAGCAAAAACTATAAAGTTAGTTTTTGTGTAGCGCGTAGTTTATTTCGCCTCTCTTTTCTCTTTTTCTTTTTCTTTTTCTTAATATATTATATATAAAAAAATAAAATGGCTTATCAATCACCTCCTCCTACTCATTACGGTACACCCGGTCAAAAGCCTGCTCAAGTACAAGGCCAACAAGGCTATGGAGCACCCCCACCAGGCCAATATGGCGCCCCACCTCCTCAACAAGGTGGTTACGGTGCTCCTCCTCCACAAGGTCAAGGACAATATGGAGCACAAGGTCAAAGACCTTATGGCGGTGGTGGTAAGCAAAGATTAAAATAAAATACTCATGATTTTTTTCTCACACTCAGCCCCCCCTCTCCTCCTCCTCAGCTCAGCAACAAGGACCTCCTCCCGGTGTTGATCAACAACTCTGGTCTTGGTTCAAGGCAGTTGATACTGATGGTTCAGGACAACTTTCTGCCGATGAACTCCAAAGAGCTTTAATTAACGGTGACTGGAGTCCCTTTAATATCGAAACAGTCCGTTTAATGGTCAATATGTTTGATGCTGGTAAAGAGAGAAAATCTTGTGTGGGGTTATAAACAATGTTCGGCTTACTAAAAATGTGTTTATACAGATAACAGTGGTACTATCAACTTTAATGAGTTCTCTGGTTTATGGAAGTATATTGAAGATTGGAAGAGATGTTTCCAAGCATTTGATGCTGATCGTTCTGGTAGCATTAACCAATCTGAAATGGGTAATGCTTTAAGATCGTTTGGTTTCAATGTTTCTCCAAAGTTTATTGCTACTTTGATCCAAAAGTTCGACAGATATGGTAGGTTTATCATAGAAAACTATGCTTAAAACGTGATGAATTAACCCCGTATATTAACAGCTACTATTAAAAACACAGGAAAGGGAGACGTTTCTTTCGATAACTTTGTGCAAGCTTGTGTTACCATGAAGACCTTGACTGACTCTTTCAGACAATTCGATAATGACCAAGATGGCTGGATTCAAATCAATTACGAACAGGTAACGTAAAAAAAATGCGAGATGAGCTAAAGGTTAGTCTAACTCGTTTTGTTTATCTAGTTTTTGGATCTTGTCGTTCGCCAACGTGCCTAAAAAAAATGCCATTTCTTGTTTACATGCAGTGTAAAACCGCGCCAAGGACGGATTTTGAAATAAAATAACTACACAGGACGAACCTTTTTTTTTCCTCAATGCTCAGATTTTACTTATTGCCAAAAGCATATCATGTCATTGATGATGTAAATGTGTATGATGTTATTTTCTGACCATGATTTATTGACAAGTATGTCAGACCATCACGTCGTCATCGTCCAACTTATTCTCCTTGTTTCCATGACAGCTGTTATGCGACTACTCATCAATCTCTTTCTCTTAATGCTATTGCAAGTGAGAATCCTTGTCATTTAGCATTAGAATTATCTACTTTGTAGGATTCATAGACTTGTTTCAGCTTGATCTATCAGGAGCTCAGAAAAACAAATTGTCATCACCAAATATGAAGGTTTCCATAGACGACAGACCATTCATGACTTTTATAAGTCCAAGTTTCGATAGGCTATGAGTTACAAAGGAAGAGAATATTAACTATTTCAAAAATGAAAAATCCTCGTAGAGTGTACCCTAGAACATTATATCTCATAGTTGTTATGCCTATGAAAATAGCCTACAAAGATCATATTGCACTCAACTGCATCACTCAGTCGGGCTTGCAATTGCACGTTGCAAAAAAAAAAAAAAAAATCCATCGTGGGTTTCGCTTTAGACTTGTCTTCCTATTTGCTTATTTCTATTAATTGAGAATTTGCGCTCGTTTTTGTGCTAGTAAGTTAGATTTTGAAGTGTTCTAAAGCCTAATTCTGCTGTTGCATACAAAAAGTAGCTTTTGCACGCTACTACAAGTTTGTCTTTTTAGTGCATCACAACTTTTGCCCAAAGCTATTCCGCTTCCATTCAAGTGTTTAGATGTTTCGCTAGAACCCACAGCAATGTCTAGTGTTAGTTGATAATTCTAGACAGTATAATTTGACCTCCTTGTCCAAAACAATTGCATTGTTTCCAACTTCATGTTTTCGTTCGTGTAAAAAATACATAACATTACATAAAAAATAAAACATCCGGCAATAAAATAGCCGCTATTTTTTTTTTTTTTTTAAAAAAAAAGTAACCCGTTCATCAATTGTCACTGTTTTTACCCCAACCTGCCTTATTTGTGTGTCTGTGTGTGTAAAAAAAGTGCACACTGATTTTTGGGCATGTGAATTGGTTGTTCCACGCCAAAAAAGGTCCTTTTTAGATGACAATTAATTAAAACTCTCGACTATAAAAAAAAAAACGAATATTTTTTTTGTTCCTCCTCAATTTTTCTTTTTTTAACCCTTTCTTTTCCCTCTTTTTTAATAATGGAAGTAGTACAAGTTCAACCAAGAGATTCTTATTTACATAATATTTATGTGCCTACAAGAGGCACTGTCATACGATGGTCTTTTACTACGAAACGGAATAATATCTCTTTTGGTCTTTACCGAAGAAAAGGAAAAGAGCCTTTGCCCAACTCATCTGACATTGTGTTCCGTGCTCAACAGCAAATGCAAAAGAGACAAATGTCAATTCCTTCTGATTTGGGACTTACCCCTAAACATGAGCAAGGTGAATATTAAAACCCTATTCTCTACTCACTTTGCTTAATTTTTTTCTTATTATTAAATTAGACGAAGCAGCAGTAGAGGATGATAATGAATCCAGTTACCTTAATTCTTCAGCTCAATCCATTCATAGTCAGCAAAATGGAATTAGCGCTAGTCGGCCTCGCTCGAAATCAGTTGCGACTATCAAGTTAAAGGAACATGGTCTTGATGAGATTATCCCTATACAACACACTCAATCATGTGACCATAAAGTGGAAGGAACTTATTGTGTAGAAGAACCAGGAAACTATGTCCTTGTCTTTGGTAATATACATATATAATATATATATATGCATATACAGGAAAAATAACAGGGTGAAAAATAGATAATACATTCTCGAGAAACACACCTAAAATGTTGACTTATTCGGTTGCATTGGGAGGACCAGAGGATGTCCAACCTGTTTCAAAGGGGGAAGTTTCAGGTTGGTTATTGAAAAAGAAACGTAAGAGAATGCAAGGTTGGGCAAAACGATGGTTTAGCCTTTTACCGAGTGGAGTTCTCTCTTACTCTACTTCACAGGGTAGTGTAACTCGAGGTTCAATTCAAATTCTAGTCGCCACTATTTCGTACAACACAAAAATGCGACAAATTCATATCGACTCGGGCACCATGATTTATCATTTAAAGACATTAACCGAAGAGGATTACGACAAGTGGTGTTCTGCATTAAAGGATATCCGAACAAATATAGATGACGATTCGCCTCTTCAAGAAGAGTTTAATAAGTCAAACATCAGTATGAATAAGCGCCTTTCTTCTCGTGGTTTCGGTGGTATTCAATCTGACAATAAAAAAATGAGAGCAGAAATTGACCATGGTATCGAATCCTGTGCTATTCAACAACAAAATTTAGACTATTTACTCAATTCAATTAATGAATTGGTTGCACTTTTACCCGGCCATGGCAACACAGACCTTTTCAATAAGTTAGAACAGCAGAAACTTCAAATTCTATCGGGGATGCAAGAACAAATATCACAATGGCAAAATGTGCAAAATTGCCTCAATAGTCAACGCCGTTCGGGGTCAAATTCACCAGTGGTATTTCAACAGCAGGATGGATCCATACCCGAATATGATCCTGTACATCGTACAAGCAGTATCTATTCCCACGTCTCGGGTTATTCAGATCAGTTCTTTGATGCAGAAGATATTAATTTAAGTGGTGGCGAAGAGTTCTTTGATGACGATAATGACCGTGATTCTAGTATCGATGACGAGGAAAGTACAGACGAAGATTCAGGTAATCACAAGTATTACATATATACTCTATTTTTTTTTTTTGCATGGAAATTAAAAATATTAAAAATAGATGTGCTGGATTTAACTTCAGCAGGTGATTGCAAACGTCGTACAAAATTACCTTCGCCTTGTCTTGTTGACATCCCATCCAATTTCTCCACTGTGTCCAAAAATGTCGGTAAAGATTTATCTTCTATTTCTATGCCGGTCACTTTAAATGAACCCTTGAATGCACTTCAGATAGCTTGTGAAGAGCTTGAATATTGTGAATTATTAGAAACCGCTTCTACCATGACAGATTCGATGGAAAGACTTATGCTGGTCACGGTGTTCTCCATTTCTGCTCACGATTCCACACAGTACCGTACGACCCGAAAACCATTTACACCCCTCATGAACGAAACATATGAAAATATTCGACCTGATAAAGGCTTTCGATTTGTGGCCGAAAAGGTCAACCATAAACCACTCATTATTGCTGCTCATGCTGAAGCTAGGGGATTCAAGTTTTGGCAAAGTACAAAGCTTGGTACGCAATTTTGGGGTAGAACCATGGAAGTGATGACTCAAGGAACTTTCCATGTTACTTTAACTGGACATGACGATCATTACACGTATTGCAAACCATCCAGTTGGTTGAAAAACTTGTATACTGGACCAAAGTACTTGGAACATGCGGGTGAGTGTAAAGTAACCAATACAACTACGGGCGAATATGCCATGGTTACATACAAGGAGGGTACAGGCGGTGGATTGTTTGGTGTGCCCACAAAGCGTCATGATGTCATTGCTACACTTTACAACGCACAAGGTAAAAAATGTCGACGCGTGGTTGGTAAATGGAGTGATAGTTTGGCAGAAGAAGTTGGACTGGACAAGAAAAAGTTAAATGTCTTATGGAAAGCACATCCTCCTAATCCAAATAGTGAAAAATATTTTGGTTTTACAAAGTTTGCTACAGAACTAAATGAGATGACTGAATTAGAAGAGGGCAAATTACCGATCACAGACACTCGATTAAGACCTGATCAATTGTTATTCGAAAAGGGTAATTGTTTTTTTTTCTGATTTTGGTCACAAAGTGATTTAACGTTTTTGAATCGAAAAAAAAAAATTAGGTTTGACTGACGAAGCACAAGTCCAAAAGGATCGTGTTGAACAAAAGCAACGCGCAAAGCGTGCAGAATTGGAGGCAGCAGGGATCGAATGGAAGCCAAGATGGTTCGCTAATAATGGTGGTAGTGATTGGGAATACACTGGTCAATACTGGCCCACACGTGAGTCTGGTAAATGGCCCAAAGATCAATTTGAAATATGGTAGTTGTTCCTATTTTAGATCATTACACACATGTTCAATAAAAGAAAAAAAAAAGAAAAGAAAAAGGACCCTGACAATTTTGACAAACAAAGCATTTTTTAATTAAAAAAATATTTCTTGCTATACATGCTTATTGAATGATTCTCATGAAAGAGTCCATAATGTCTATCGGCTGTTGGTTTCTAGTAGTTATTTGATGAATTTATTTGTTGCCCTAGTAGGAAAAAAAAAGTGTTAGAAAACAATGCAACTTCATTTGACATTAGCTAACACATACACGAGCCATGTTGATAGCACCCCAAAGAGAACCAGCAACACCAGTACCGAGAACGAGGAAGGTGGTGTAAACAAAGAGCTTATCTCTGGGACCACGGAGGAACAAAAGAGTGTTGGAAGGAGCCTGTTTTAAGTTGGTTAATTCACAAAGTTCCGACATGCCACCAATTTTTTATTGAAAAAAAAAAAGAGTATCACTCACTTGGAAGTATCTTTGCTTGGCTTGGACGGTGTTGGGTCTGAAGACGAGAGACATTTTTATTATAACGGAAGAGTAGGGTTAAAAGAGCAAAAAAAAATCAAAACAATTATCTTTTATTTAATGTGCGGGGTGCTGCTGCCCAAAACTTCAAAAAAAAACAATACGTCACACGTGTGACGGGTTTATGGCTTTTCTCTTTATGCCTACTTTTTTCATGCGTTTTCATTCAGATACACTACTCACAGCAATGAGCTAGTAAAATAGTAGACAGGTGAAGTGATTTGATAGTCTTCAGCGTAGTGTTTCACTAGGATCGTACTACAGAAATCAATCGAAACAAAATTTTAAAATAATGTGACATATTTATCAGAGTGTTAAACTTTTTTTACTTTTTTTTTAACGTTAACTTTTGCTTGAAGCGGTTTTGGCTTATAATAGCTATTCTGCTGATCTGACGTTTTGTGTCCAATTTCAAGTATAAATGGGGAAAGTGTAAAACATTGTAGTCGAACATGTGTTCATAGCCTGATATTTTTAAAGCTCAAAAAGCCTACAAGTTTATCATAGCATTAGTACATATTCTTTTTTTCCCCAAAATAAAGCTTGAAACGATGCAAATCTATGGTAAGCTTGCTACCGTTTCCATGTGCCTGAGCCTTGCATTGAAAGATCCTAATTCAAACTCAATTTATTTTTGTCCGGACCGGAGATTCTCTGAACAATAGAGTGATTTTTGGGTGCGTGTGCGCGTGAGTGGCAGAAAAAAAATGGAAATAAACACGATAGAGCCCGATGCAAGCTATTAATCCTCCTCTTTAGAGAAACGTGGTAGACGATATAACAATGGCCAACCAAGGTAAATAAGTTTACTTGCTATGGTTTAGATTCAAGCAGATGGAAAATTAGAGATAGATGCAGATTGATGGATGATAGACTACGATTTTTTTTTAACTGGATAACCCCCACAAAAAAAATGTATGGAATGGTGTGGCTCACAGCCATGTTTCGATTTTTGACAGCAATTATTACAACAGTTATTCAGCATTTGTCAGTTTGTCAGGAAAGAGCACCACAATTTTTACACAACATAACAACTCTATGCATAGATTACACTGTATTTTTCTGCTTAAATCTAATCCATGCAACGAGTAGTGTGCTTTAATTCATGCTGACCCTTTTGTAATTAATAGCTTCAGTCAAGGCTCTTAACGCCAAGAAGTCCGCTCTCAAGGGTGTTCACGGTAAAGCTGTTCGCAAGATCCGCACCTCCACCCATTTCCATATCCCCAAGACTTTGGTTTTGAACCGTGCTCCCAAGTACGCTCGTAAGTCCATTGCTCATGCTCCCCGTATGGATCAATACCGTGTCATCCGTCAACCTCTCAACACCGAGACCGCCATGAAGAAGATTGAGGAACACAACACCTTAACTTTCCTCGTTGATGTCAAGGCCAACAAGAACCAAATCAAGGATGCTGTCAAGAGACTCTATGACGTTGAGGCTGCTCAAGTCAACACTCTTATCAGACCCGATGGTTACAAGAAGGCTTTCGTCCGCTTAACCGCTGATGTTGATGCTCTTGATGTTGCCAACAAGATTGGTTTCATTTAAATTATTCATCTTATTTTAAATACAATCTCTTCTTTTTTTTTTCTTCTTTGAATTCTTACCCTTTCTTTTTAACCTAAGCAATTTCGAAGCTGAGATGGAACATGGATTTAGTTAGAGACCGAGATAGAGTGAGAGTGCGTACAGGAATGATTTTTATGTTGTTCCTGTCATTGGATTTTGGTCGTATTACGCATTGGCCCAAAAAATCAAGCATGTTTGACACTCGTGGGCTGTTTTAATATGTGTCTTCCGATTTTCACTCAAATCCAATTAAAAGAGCTTGAAAAATAACTTTGCATAACCCAAGTTTTTAAGCTCAATTCCTCTTTTTTCATTTTTTGGCGTGTAAGACGTAGTTTGCGTAGTCATGGTAGTTTGAAATCCATCAAATACTTACAATAGTAACAGAAGACTTAATTATTAAATTATGCCAAAACGATAAACAAAAAGAGAGACGGAAGCTTTTAAATAAAATGAGATTGACAAACAGAAATAACTTGCTCCTCGGCAATCTATTAGAGTAAACAGCGTTTTAAATAAGCCCTTTAGAAGACCAAGTCGCCAGTAATTTTAGGATTTGTTTGGAGCTGAAGTAGGAAACACAGAAGGAACAGTAATATTATGTACACAGCAGTTGAAAGCAGCCAATAAGAATGTCAAAAACAACATTGTAGATTGTTTGATATAGTTACTGCAGACCAAACGTTATTTTCTCTCTCTCTCTATCTCTCTCTCTTATTTCACATGTAAACTAATCATAAGTGTACTCTGGGGTGACAGAGTTCTACTAGGTACAATATCGCCACATAAATCAATTGAGTGCTCCTTTTTAAATGAGAGTGGCACACGGTGAAATACCAAGTCATATTTAGGATGCCGACACCCCTTCTTTTTTTTTTAAAACAATGAAAAAGCCTAACCTATCTTTTTTTTTTCTTTCTTCATCATCATTACAGCAATGGAAACAAACGAGGAAAATCCTGTTTTATTCGACACTTCAGACCTACTCTTGGTTGGTGCTATTGGACTCACCACCGTAGCTTGGTTTAAAAGACAACAACTGAAGGAATTGATTTTTGGTAAGAAGAAAATAGCTGCACCTACCGCCGGTTCTGGTTCGGCTGTCGGCAAGAAAGAAACCAACTTTGTTAAAGTCATGCAAGAACAAGTAAGTTGAACCATGCGGGGGGAATGAGTAAAGAGCATCATCTCAATCTTTTGTATGATTAGGGTCGTCGAGTCATCGTCTTTTATGGTTCGCAAACGGGTACAGCAGAAGGCTATGCTGCTCGTATCGCAAAGGAGTGCTCCCAAAAATTCGGTGTCAATTGTATGACAGCAGATCTCGAATTGTACGACTTGTCCTACTTGGACAGAGTGCCCAAGGATAACCTTGTGATTTTCGTCTTGGCTACTTATGGTGAGGGTGACCCCACAGACAATGCGATTGAATTTTGGGATCTTGTCACAGAAGAAGAACCAACCTTTTCTCAAAATATGGAAGAAAAACCCTTAAGCAACCTCAACTATGTGATGTTTGGTCTTGGTAATAAGACATATGATCAATACAATGAAGTATCCAGAAGAGTCAATAAGAGCTTGTCCCAACTCGGTGCTCATTTGGTAGGTGTAGCTGGTGAAGGTGACGATGATGGTTCATTGGAGGAAGATTATCTCGCTTGGATTGACACTTTATGGCCTGATTTTTGTCAAACTTTGGGTGTTGATGAAAGCTCCGCCAGATCCGGACCAAGACAACCCGTTTATGCCGTACAAGAATTAATCGAATATGAAAAGGAGGATGTCTATTTAGGTGAATTGGCTGAAAGACCTAAACAAGGTGCTAAAGTCATTTTTGATGCCAAGCGTCCCTTTGTTGCTCCCGTCACTATGCGTGAATTATTTCATGGAGCAGACCGTCACTGCTTACATGTCGAGATTGATATCAGTGGTACAAACCTCCGTTACAACACTGGTGACCATGTCGCTATCTGGCCTACCAACAGTGAGATTGAAGTCGACCGTTTGGCTTCCGTATTAGGCTTGACTGACAAATTAGATACTGTTGTCGATATCAAGGCCATTGATCCTACTGCACCCAAGAAACATCCTTTCCCTGTACCCACCACCTACCGTTCCATTTTCAGATATTATATGGAAATTTGTGCACCCATCTCTCGTCAAATCCTCAATTCATTTGCTGAATATGCCCCTACAGAAGAATCCAAGGCCGCTTTGATCAGATTAGCTACAGATAAAGATGAATATCGCTTGCAAGTCACTGATGCTTGTCGCAATTTAGCTCAAGTGCTTGAATACGCCTGTGGTCACAGTAACCAATCTGGCCTTTTTGCCAATGTTCCTTTTGATCTTGTGGTGGAAAACATTGCTCGTATGCAACCCCGATTCTATTCTATCTCTAGTTCTGCTAAAGAAAGTCCCAAGGTAATTACAGCTACTATTGTTGTACTTTCCTACCATCCTATTGCTGCCGCTCACGAAACTGTGTACGGTGTCAACTCCAACTTCTTATACCGTATCCAAATGCAACAAGGTATGCCAAACGACGGCCAAGAGCATCCTGTGTATGATTTGTCCGGTCCTCGTCAATCATATCTCGGTGAAGACGGACTCTGTCATAAGTTACCTGTGCATGTACGTCACTCCCAATTCAAATTACCTCGTAACCCTTCTGTCCCCATCATTATGGTCGGACCTGGTACAGGTGTAGCTCCCTTCCGTGCTTTTGTACGTGAAAGAGCTCTTGCTAAGCGTGATGGTAAACCTGTCGGTACCACCTTATTGTTCTACGGTAGTCGTAACAGAGATCAAGACTTTTTATATGCTGAAGAATGGCCCGAACTATTTGAAACATTGGGAGGTGATTCTCGTATCATTACCGCATTCTCTCGCGATCAGGCACAAAAGGTCTATGTTCAACACCGTCTCCAGGAACAAGGCCAACAAGTCTGGGAGTTGTTACAAAAGGGTGGATATATCTTTGTCTGTGGTGATGCTAAGAATATGGCGCGCGATGTCAACCAAACTTTCATCAATTGTGCTATGGAGTTTGGTGGCATGACGGATGCTAAAGCCCATGAATACGTCAAGGGTTTAAGAACTACCAGTCGTTATCAAGAAGATATTTGGAGTTAAAAAAAAAAGACATAGAGATCATCCTAGACACAACACAAACACATCTAAAATTAAATATTATGTATAATTGCATTCCATTCTTATATCCCCCTTTTTTTTTCCTACTATTTAAAATAAACAATTTTTTTTTCTTTTTATTGTTTCCATGAGTGAGTGTGTGGGGTAAATAATGTAAAGACATAATTACGAAATGATGCGCGTATGATGAAAGAGAAGAGGAAAATAAAGTTAGTCCTGTTTGAGGCTCATATTGTCAGTTGGAGTATGAGCTTCTGAGTTTCCTACAACAATGGCTACAGCAGCAGCAACAGGGCATTGGGTTGTAGTTGGTGTACCAGGGGTGGAATTAGGGTTAGAATTGTTATCCATGGTATCGGGTTGAGCAATCATCATCTCTTGACGAGGACCATAGAAACGTTCAGGAGAATACTTGGTTTGTAATGTCTGAAGCAAAGGTTGATTTTCGATCCTTTGAAATTCACGCATGAATTCTCCCCACTCACCCGTATTGAAATTATGTAACAACTTGCGACCAGACACTTGTTTACTCAATAATAAAAAGCCACGTCCAACTACACCACATACTTGACAAATACGCTCGCCAATCGTCAACCGACGTCGAATGGCTTCCCAATTCGTACTCACAAGTACCTTTTCAATATCAGCACGACATTGCACTAAGATGGGTCTGGAATCACTTCCATCCATTTGTTGCTGTTGTTGACGTTCGACTTCTAAATCACGGTATGCCAAGTACAACTGAAAGTATTCGTAATTGTAGTAAACACCTGCATTCTTGGGCGCAAAATCACAATCATAATGAGCAGGTAAATTAGCAAAAGCAGCGAAACGATGAATGGGTGCAAGTACACCAAACTTGGTTGATCTTTCGTGTCCTTGAATAATTAACTTGACTTCACTATCTACAATATTTGCTTGATGTAATAAGTCGGCTTCAGATACTTTTAATAAGTCTTGGATCACCTCGTTACCTAAAAATATCAAGTATATTTAATATATCATTCCAGCTACATAAAATATTGGGGCTAACTTACGTCTGACTGCATACTCTTTATCTCTGGGAGAGGCCTTCTTAGCTCGCTTTACAACAGTACCGTCTTCATTCTTGAGCGTCTTTCTCTTATTAGCAGCAACAGGAAGTGTAGGAGGAGGCGCAATTTGTTGTTGCTGTTGTTGTTGTTGCTGATCAGGCATAGCGTGTGCTACAGAGGATAGGGCGGCTTGTAATAAATGTTGAGGAGAACCGTCGGCAGCAGCAGCGGAAAAGAGGTTAGAGGTATGGGTGGAATCCACATCGTGCATCAAACCAGCGGTATTAGAGCCGGTCATTTTGATAGGATCCATTGGCATTTCATTAGTAGGCTGTTGGAACAGTTGTACGGTATCATGTTGGGTTCCTGATACGTTTACAGCGAAAATCTGCTGTTCTTGACGGAACATAATTTTGGACATGTTGGGCACTTTTAAAAACGACACGGTGTCACCCAAGGCATGACACAGAGCAAAGAACATGGCAGAGGTTTGCTTGGGAGATCCTTGTGTCTTGATGTCTTTAACACATTGGTAGAATCGTAGAATACGATCGTCACTCAAAATATCAGCCAAAGTGGGTGACAGAATACTACAATCTTCTTGTTGATTAGGGGCTGACGAGGTGGGAGAAGGAACATAACCATCGCCAGGTGTTGAACTGCCTGTATCCATTATGTAATTTTTAAAAGTCAAATTTTTATTTTTTATATAGAGTGTTCGGTGCTTTTTGAAAAAAAAAGTTCCAGTCCGGACGAAGCGCAAAAAAAAAAAAAAGTATAGAAAAACGTAAAGAAAAGAGTGTATCCTAGAACGAATACCCCAAAATACTCCTCCCGGACATAAAAAAAAAAAAAAAAAGAAAACGGAAAAAAAATTTTTACAGTGAAGTATTTTACGAACCAATCAGAATTCATTCGTCATTTTATTACGTAATAATTTAATGATAAGTTTGCTCAAGATGCCAGACCTCGTTTACAGCTTCTTCAATCGCTTGTGCATTGGCTTTAGAGGCTAAACCAAGAGGATTACGACAGACACCATGACCATAGCCTAATCTGGTTTGAATAAAGCTCTTGATGCCTGGAATACCGTGCCATCTACAGAGTGCATCATCGGCCTCCACAAGCTTATGTTGTAACTCAGTTGCCTCTTTTAATTTACCATCTTCATATAATGTCTGCACTTGAACACAGAGACTAGGGAAGATATTACCTGCTCCAGGAATTAATCCAACAGCTCCAATCACTAACTCGGGTAAGAAGAAATCAGCAGATCCAGCCAATAAAGTGACCTCTATTATTTCCAAATTCTGCATTAGTAATTTTTAAAAAAAAACAAAACAAAAACAAATTCAATATCTTACCTTTGGGATCTGTCTTTCTGACTAAATTTGCCATTTTACCCACGTTACCATCTGTTCCCTTGACACCAATAATATTAGGATGACGCGATAATTCCACAAGGACCTGAACACTTAAGTCAAGACCTTGACAGACACCAGGGTAGTTGTAGATAATGACAGGCAAGGGAGATGCATCTGCTACTGCTGTGAAGAATCGGACAATAGCATCATGGTCAATAGCTCCACGATAGAAAGAAGGAGGTAAAATTAAGGTGAACTCAGCTCCTTGTTGGGCGGCTTGCTTGGTATAGAGGATGGTGGTTCTGGCACTTTGAGCAGAGGTACCTGCAATTAATTTCAATGCAGGATTGTGCTTCTTGATAGATTTGGCGGCTTGCTCGATGACAAGATCTCTTTCATGTTCGGATAAGCTAACAGCTTCTCCCATAGAACCTAAAACTACAACACCAGCAATACCAGACTTGGACAAGTATTCAATATGCTTATCGAAGGCTTCCAAGTCAAGGTCTTCATTTTGCTTGAAAAAAGTAGGTACAGGAACAAAAACACCGCGTCCGAGAGAAGTCATATTTGTGTATGTTTATTAAGAAAAAAAAAGGGGTTAATAAATAAAATGAGATGGAAGGACAAATAAAAAACAAGGTTTATATAGTATTTTAGACACTCTCTCACGCACACACACCCAATTGCATTAAATGTAACCTTAAAAAAAATATTCCTTTATCCCGGTCAAGGAGATTTCCCAGCAGAACAAGCCACGCGTTATTTAGCACCCGATTACTGTTTTCCTCTGACCAAGTGATGTCAGTGCGCCATTTGATGAATAAACAAATGAAGATGTGATTCAAAACCTTAATTATGAAATAAAAATTGATAAAAAAAAAACGCGATTTATTTATATATATAGGTAAGAGGGGGGAAAAGGGATGGTGAATGTCTACGATATTTTTTTTAAAGTTCATCATGTTGATGCTCCTCAGTCTTGGGTTCGCTGTCTTTAACGATTTCCTCTTGGGTCTCGTTGGTTTCAACAGGTTCTTCTTCCTTCTTGGGTTGAACAACCTTCTTGGGCTTCTTCTTACTAAGCAATTTCATTAAATGCTCTTCAACTGCCTTAACCTTTTCGGCCACCTTGGAGGTAACAATAACAGGATCCTCGGTTTCAGCAAGCTTCTTTTGGGCTTCCACTTGTTCAGCCATCCATTTCTCAACCTTTTCAGTTGCATCCATCAAGCCCTCAAGCTCTTCTTCAGTGTGGTAGCGAGCCTCTTCTTCTTTGGCGCGGATGCTATTGACAAAATCACGAGCGAGCTTAGCTGTAGTAGAAACATGATCAATGTTGTTTTGACGTTGATTGTATTCCCTAACACGATGTTGGATAGGATTTTCAATGGATTGAAGTTCCTTAAGCTTGCTGGTATAAACGTGTGTATCAGCATGTTCTCCCTCGTCATAGATCCATTCAGAAATCTCGGAAAGAAGCTCTCTAAATTTCTCGACTTCCTGTTCTGCAGCAACAATTTCAACAACATCATTGTACAAAAAGTCTTGAACACGATAAACAAAAGTTTCTAAAGCGTTACGAGACTCTTCACGAAGTTTCTTTTTGTTATCCATGATATCGAGTTCATTAATTCTAAGCTCGTGTTAGTTATGCTTCCTTATATATATATATATATATTTTTGCTTGTTTTACCTTTGCTTAGCGATAGCCTTATCTTTCTCGCTAAGAGGAATAATACCAGTAGGAGTGTATTCAATGACCAAAGGAACCTTTGTAATAGAAACACTTTCTTTGGGCTCCTCGGTTGTAGCAGTCTTGGTTTTAGCATCTTCTGTAGCGGTTTCGTTTTGCTTTGCATCACCCTCCGTTTTCTTTTCTTCGGCATTGCCATCCTTTCCACCAAAGAATGACTTTACCTTTTCCTTGAAAGTCAATTTTCCGAGTTGAAGGGTTGCTTCAGGCACAGAAATCATACCGGAGTTAGACAATTCAAAGGTGACACGGACCTTGGGTGGAATCTCAGAGGCCTTGATATCGTCCTTATGTTTCTTCATGGCTTCTGTCAAACCAGAGATCTTGACTTTAGCAATATCATCCATACCAGCATTAGCATCCTTTCCATAAGCAAGCTCGAATTCAAAGTCACTGACACGGTTAAATGTCATGATCTTGCGAGTGCCAATGGTACCAAACTTTTCAAAGAGGGTGGTGTGAACAGCTGCTTTAGCTTCCTTGCCCTTGTTTTCGGGAGTGTAGGCAACTTGAATAGGGAAAAGGGTAACATCCTTGATACTGATTTGCTTGCTCAATCTGAATTGGTTGCTGAGAGAGGCACCACGGAAAGCGGCACCCAAAACAGCAGCTTCATCTGCATTAACATTCTTTGCGATTTTTTGACTATTATTAACAGGAAAAAATCAGTCTTCACACTTTTTTTCGTTTATAGCTACCACTACACTTACGCTCCAACAAGATCAACCAATTGACCTTGGACAGATGGGACACGAACACCACCACCAACAAGGACAACAGAGTCGATGTCATCCTAGCATATATATATATAAACAACTTATTACAACACACTATATAATAAAATCATACCACAGTCATATTAGCAGCCTTCAATGCATCCTCGATAGGACTTCTAACGCGAGCAATCAAATCTTTACAGATATTTTCCAATTCAGCTCTAGTCACCTTGAGCTTGAAATCAAGGCCTTCATGCAAGTTTTCAATCTAAAGCAAAGAAATTAGGCATTTTTTTGAGGACTTGGAATGAAGTAAAACTTACAGATGCGGTTGTCTCGGTATTGGCACTCAAGATTTGCTTAACTCTGTTTGCTTCCTTTAACAATCTGGTCATGGCACTATCCGAAGATTTAATGTCTCCCTTCACACTAGCTTTATTGATCTTCATGAAACCATCTGCCAACAAAGTTTGAAGACGTACATCCAATTCGTGACCACCCAAAGTACGATCGAAACCCACACCTCTAACTTCTAATTGAGGAGCGGTACGTGTCTTTTTTCCTTCCTTTGTTTCTACATTTGAGAAAGTTACGATAGAGGCAACAGTGGAACCTGCACCCATGTCATAGAAAATATGGTTCTCGGCTGTCTTTCCAATCTCGCGGTTGACTGCAAAATTAAGCGCCACTGGAACAAAACAGAAGATTAGATAAATGGTTTTTTTTTCTTTTTGTTTCTTTCTCTATTTTTTTTTTTTTTTTTTTGTTACCAGCAGTTTCATCGTGCATTAAAGACAAGACATTTAAACCTGCAAGTTCGGCTGCGTCCAAAATAGATTGACGTTCGTATTGATTGGCAAATGGTGTAACCTTGAAAATCACGATTTTTTAATTTAAAAAGCATAAAGACACAAGAATTTCATAAAAAAACACTTACAGTGATGACAACATCCTTAACTTTCTCACCAGCAGTAGCAGAAGCTTGTTGTTTAGCATTCTGGAATTGATAAGCAATTAATTCTTCGATCGATAATTGTTGAGTTTCATTATGAAGAAATGCTGGCATATTTCGAGTAGAATCAAGCACCATATTGTTTACATATCGGTGACGGAATTCTTCTGTGAGAGGGTCATCAAAACGCTTCGCAACAATACTCTTCAAATTGGAATAAGTCAAGTGGGGGAATCGACCAGCCTAACAGTGATGTTAGTAAATATATCAAAGGTTCCCCCTCTCTCTCTCTCCTCTCTCTCTTTCTCTCTATTATTCTATCGAACAAGCAAACTTACTAAACTAATAGCATCACTACCATAAATACGCTCATCATGGCGAATAGTCACCACTGATTGTGTCTTTCTCTTAGAGTCCTTGTTCAATGCAACATCTAAAGGCATGCCGGGTTTGATAAGGCCCACTTTGAACCAGTCCGTGCCATAATCAATGGACATGACAGCTGCATGCACTGGTGCCATCATACATAATAGCGCAACTGTGTAAATAAAGCACAGCCAACGTAAAGTCATTTTCTGTGATAAAGTAAGTTAGAGAACTAAAAAAATGAGGTGTTTGCTTTACAGTAATTTAATTATTTTAGGTCCCTATTTAACGCTGAACTTGTCCAGTTACAATTGGACAGAAACGCGAATCTCGCACATGAATTCAAAGTCACTTTGAAAGTCACGCCTCGGAGTTGCTCCCCCTCACCCCCACCAGCCTTTCTACAGACTCCAAAATCAATGCATGTACGCATGGTGGTGTAAATTACGTGCATCATGGATAGAAAGCAGATTGTTTTATAATAGCAGCAACAAAAAAAAAAATACAAAAATCCGTGATTGTTAAAGTACGGGCCATCAATCCGACACGATGTACACGTATTCTTTAAATACGTGGCACTGTTACAAAGACTGAAATCGGTCTTCCTTTTCTTTTAATCACGGGGTGTAATTATACAAGTTTAGGAAATTAAAATCATGTATGGATCAAAATTAGAGAACTTCACAATGTATTATATCCAACATGACTGTTACTAGGAGTCGTCGGTACAACGGGCGAGAAGAATCAATTATACGACTTGATATATAAATATAATTATACGTTGATGGGTCAGCTCCATACAAAATAACTTTTTTATCCTTTAGCAAAAGGCCCCACTTTTGACTTTTGGAATAGAATTCGGTACTTCAAATTTATGCTTTTCTAATCGCTTGTGCAACAACATAAAATGTCAGTTTGCATGTGTGGTAATAATATGCAAAAATGTTTATGATGATTTTTAAACTTCAATCTATCAAACTTGATGTATACGTCAATGTTTTTTTTTGAAATTCTTGATACATGCTACTACTGAAATACTGATAGAAAATTACCAAGTACACTATCTTTATGAAAGAAATGTTCGTCAATGTCCAAACTAGAATTTTCCAGGCATGTTATCGCAGGCTAAGCATATTTACACTTAAGTGGTAAGCTCCATTTTTTTTTTACGGTCTTGAACCAATCTTTTTTCGGAAGATGAACGAAATTATTTTATTTGTACATACTGTTAAATCTGAAAGATGTTATGTGTTAAAATATAAGACTTTTTTAAATTAAACAGGCAGGTCCGAATAATAAGATTGTTGTATCTGATGTAACTGAAGACAAAAAGACACAATAACGATAACAAAGGATAAAAGATTGATATAGGATCAGTTATCCTGATAGTAAAGGAGAACTTGCTTCTTTATTTGCATGTCATAATTAGTGCACATATATCCAGATTATGCTGAGATTCAGCATTACGATAGAGTTCATGTTCCACTTCAGTCTGATGTTACGTGAGATTTAAACGTATTAATCTTGTAATAATTGCTGGCTGGTTATCCGTCATGCAATGTGATGATTATAGGTGGTAGATAAAGTAGAATATCCAATGTGCGTAACATAAATGTAGATAAAGTTTTTATTGGTTTCAATACAATTGCTAAATAGTAGCTGGAATCCTAATTGTGGATTCTGTGAGGTCGGACTTAATCTGATTATTTAGTGTGAGTGTAAGTTTAGACAAAGTCTTTGCATTCATGGAGTTAAAATGGATGAGGATAATTCTAGTGAGCTCGATATATCCTTCATGATTGGACAAGACCTATAACATTGAAAGTTACCATGTATACTCCATAATCGACTGTCAAAACATTGGTCGAGAATAACCACAACAGTTTGTTTGTAGCATTGTTGTTAGTAATCAAACAGTCCTGCTGCACATTCCGTTGGTATCTATATAATCCATACTTTTTTGTCTTTTTCCCCTTTCATAATCTTTTCGTTAATTATCCTCTTATTTTTTCAATTCTCTCACTACTTACAAGAAGAATAAAATACTTGTAGAATGTAGTCTAAAGGCATTCCGAAGAGGTGTCAATTCATCAGTAGCATCGTTAACATCGGGAATATTGTTAACATCAGTAACAGCGGTAACAGAGGTAACAACGGTAACGTTGGTTAAAAAACTTCGAATCAATGAACCGGATGAAAGGGAGGAAGAGGTAATCCGCCTGTGCTTGCCATAGAACTGAAGTCAATCAGTGATATATTTGAAAAGCATAATTCGTCAGTATTTCATAGTCGCTTTTCTTATTGACAGCCAAAGTGCACGTAGTCGTGAAGTAATTGTTAAAAAAAAAAAGCAGGTACATTTATTCTTAGACACTAATATTCTGAAAAGCACCTTTTATATGATGACATCTCGTTATACTTGTTCCCAGAAAGCATCCCACTTGCTAAAAACTAAAATGATCGAAGGAAAGCCAGTCAATAAATACTCGGTCTATAATTTCAACGGCTACTCGGATGGAATCATCAAGCAGTTACCCGAAAGATTCCAGATAGCATTTCCTGCTGCTTTGACTCACCGATCTGGTCTATCCAAGACTTTTCTTAATTTATTGCGTCCTTTGGTTCAAAATTCCGTTGGGCCGGGTAGAATTTCCAAGATTTTACGAGAGCTTCATATGTTTCAATACGATACAGTGAAGTACATGTATCTGAGCGCTGCCGTTGAAAATAAAAAGAATAAATCAGGTCAGCTTACTCTCTCCAATATGTGGGGTAGAAACAACGTAAAAAAGCCTGAAGCTTTTTTCCTCTTTTAGGGATGGAAGTAGATAATCCGGTGGTATACCTTCTCCTGGCTATATAAGCTATGTATATAATGATGCTATGAAGCAAATACAACCAGTCATTGATGCACAAATAACAGAGCTTGGTGGAAGAATTCTTTCTGGCGATCACAGTTTTAAGTTATCTAAAAAAATTATGAAAATCCCTGGAGGCCAAGCTGCATTTCCAGCCTTATATACTGTGTGTAATGAATATGGCGATATTCGAATGATGATACTGGATCCAACACAATTATTGGAACATTTAAAAGACTCGTTTAAAAAGTTGATCGTGTCCTATGAGATTAATAGTAACCCGTTACCTCTAATTTTTTTTTACGGACAACGTTGATGGCGATCGGCATTTTTTGGAACGTGTAATTCTATCCTTAAAAGATAGAGTTGTTCCAATTGTTGATGGTGGCGAGGATGATACTTTTGTTATCGAATCTGACGAATTATTGCCACTTTTACTGCTACCAGCAAATATTTCGGCACATGTACTTACGACACTCCCTTAAATGAATTCGGTTTGTTAAGATATTATTGAGGATATGCAATTACCAGCCAGTGGAATACTAACCGATAACGATCGCGTCTATGTTGGATTTGACATTGAATGGAGAGTGTTTGATAGCAATCGAAGACGGGTACTGAGAAAAACTGGCCTTATTTAGATAGCTTATCGAGACTGTGTGTATCTGTTTGGATTCTGCTCTTTGAGACCCGGATGTCCATTATTTACTCAAGTAAAGCAAATTCCCGAAAGCGAAAATGTCATAAAACTCGGAAGATCGGTTAAAAGTGACTTGGGCCATTTGGATGGTGATTTCCACATCAATTGTCGAGGTGATCAAGACGTTTTGGATTTGTGCGTAGAAAAAGGAGCTGTATGCCGTAAAAATGTGATCCTGGATTATTTGGTTCAATCAGTCCTTGGATTCAGAATGAACAAATCCCTTGATGTTCGACTCAGTAATTGAGATTCTATTCAATTGAGTCCTGAACAGATCAATTACGCTGCTTTGGATGGTTGGATTTCTTTGGATCTGCGTAATCGATTAAATTTGCTTCCAACCGTTAACAAGTCAATTGATGGAAACTCGTTGTCGGACGTGAATGTCGCAATATATTTCAGCTCTGCATGTAGAGGAAATCCTGTTGAGTTTGGAATAGCGTTATTTGAAAGCTCTGCCATTGATGATCATCAACAATTGACAAGCTCGCATGCTGAAAATTGCACTGAAGACCATTCTGGGGATTTTTAGAAGGCTGTTGTGATTAAAATAACAAACGTTATTAATAGCGCGTTTACTAGTCCATGTAACCATGGCGATAGAAAAAAGCTCAAAAGGTTCGGTGATCCACCTTTTCACCTGAACCTTCCAGCTCAAACCTTGAAGACTGCCGTTCTCCCTGCTGAAAAAGTGTTTCCTCTGGTGGTGGTATCTCCTGAAAGGGCCTTAAATCATCCTGGGGGTAACAATGGCATCAATGAATACCAGCGAATAAATGGAAACAATATTTCCAATTTCGAATTTATTGAAGAGACAGGCAATGATGACATTATTTCGGATGATGATTATGACTCTTCAGACAACGAATCATTCGAAATGGGTCAGACAGTTTATGATTCTGTCTTTGGTAGTCCGATTTTATTGAGGATGTTAGGCTGTAAGAAAATGAAGAACGGGTAGACTTCAGGGATGAAGAAATAACGCATGCAAGTCGAGTTCTGAAAGATATTTTTCATATCATGGATATTATTCCAATTAGCAGAAAGCACGGAGCATCAAAAGAATTTTACAAAAGATTTAGTGAGGCTATCTTTATTTTTGATTCTGGTGATAGGGCAAACGTAGAGACCAAGTTATCTTAAATGGGGAAGAATTAGGACGATACATGGAAGTACAACTCGGACTGGATTTTGGCACGTGTTTATCGTTTTCCTACCCCTAAAATCGCGTATTCTGTGGTCAAAAAACTGTTTTGGGATTTTCACAACGTTAAATATTCAAGAACAGGTCTTCCTTTGTTTGACAGGGTGGCAAGAAGCAAGGCTATCGGTGCCTTACGAGCTATACAACTTGGTTATATATCCGACGTAACCCATACTAGTATATGTCACAACGTCCGGATTAACAAAAAATGGTCTACATGTTTACAGATGTGTCCGTGGAACAAACGTAGTTGAGGAAGGCGTCCATACAAACATCATTAGAAATTCGGATTCATGAACTGTTCTGTGGAATTCATTTACTATGCTCTCTGTGACTATAGATTGCGTCACAACACTGATGTCGGCAGTATCAACAGATACAACAGTGCTCATAAAGGCCACTACAATCCTTGAATGACACAGAAAATCAACTACTTTCTCCTTACTCTCGGTATGGTTACTCGGAGATCATATCATGATCCTAATTGTGACTACATCAACTTTTCCGGAAACCCATCAAACGAAGAATTTGGGGGTGATTCCTTTATCTGATAGACTTTTGGAAGAGTACAGTATGACCACAACCGCTGATTGTATCCATGTCAATATACCAATAAAATTTGGTTACATATCCCAAGTATGTATACCTACCGCTCATGCCTCCAAGTCTCCCTTATCCTCTTATAATTTTATATTAGAATTCCAAGGAACATCCAGCCTAATTATAAAATTGAGATAAAAAATATCACCTATTAAATGAGGTGGTATTATATGAATAACAGATAGTATCCTCACTTTTGTTAAATCTGTTCCAACTAGTTTCGTTTATATCTTATACTGTCAGCTTTATGACCTTCGGGAGACTAGGCACTATTTTGAACGTCGTTTATAAAATTATTGTTATAAAAGAAAGCCGGAGGCGATGCAAAGTCATGTAAAATCGCACTAATTCAATCTCCTCTCTCATAAAACATGGGATTTGTGTGCAACGCAGCGTGCACTTGAAGTTCGTTTGAGTTTTCCTAAAAATGCGTGAAAGCACTTTTTCTTTAAAACTTCAAAATTTAGTGATAAGAAATGTTACGAAGAGACTTTTAATTGATACCTTTGCCAGTTTTGATGAGGTCAATTTTCAATTGTTATAGATCAGAAAGTATGCCTCGTTCAGCTAAACCTTAAGATTTAATCTGACGCTTTTAATTACATTGAGTTATAGCAAGTATAAAAAAAATAACCTCAAGATGTTATTAACCATCTATCGCGTCCTATGCAAAGTGTGGATCGATGCGTCATACATTATACTTTATTAATTATACATGGACTTTCCGTTGATTTCTTACACCAAACTTACAAAAAAAAGTATCCCTAATCATTTACAGCTAGCTTTGTATAAGGAATCAGTCGATTTAAGATCAAAATCTGGTTAAATAGCTGGATTTATCTCGCCACTTTTGAATTGCAGTCAACCTGCGTGTATTGTTACGATGTTGTGCATTTGTACAAATAGCAACGTAAACCTTTTTATTTGTGACGGGGCTGATGGCCGACACCTGTGAATTATTAATAGTAAGTCTGACAAACAGTGTCATCAGGATTTTATGTATAGTCTACAGCGGAGAACAAAACGTACTGTTTATAGGTTTAAGGTATATTTTTTTATTAAATTTCAACAAGTGGGGACACAGCAGGAAGAATCTACAAATTCCCTTTTTTAGTGTTCACGCGTTAGTTAAGGGGGGAGGGGTTGATGCATATAACTCTTTTTTACCATTCATTTTCAATCATTTCTTTTGTCATCTCATACTTGCTTAGAACTTGTGAAAGGTCTTCCAGAGCTGTTTGAACAGCAGAGATGCCATCTGTATCAAATTCGGACCATAATTGCTCAGAAAGATAATCCTTTAACTCCAAACATTCCTTGTATGCATCCTAATTTTGGTGGCGTTGGTACTGGATATGATCAAACAGGGCACATTTTATAACTTACTTTGGCAGTTTCGTTGCTCTTAATTTGTTGTGGATCCATCATGACCATCATATGTAATAGAAAAGAACTTGATCTTTTCGAATTGATCACTGCCTCCTCAACACTAATATTTAAAGGAGTTGTCTAAGACATAAAGGTGAGTTTGATGTCAATGTTTAAGCCTTGTTTTCTTGATATACCTTTGAGACTGAGTATCCTGCGACTTGAGATGAGGCCATTATTGAGAGAAGAAAGAAGAAAAGAGAGAGAGAGAGAGAAAGGAAATGTAGGGGATGATGTTAATATATGCGTGACTTTTTCGCAACGTTGTACTTTCACATGCCAATCCAGTACATGTTTCTCACACATGCAAAACAGGTGTCATTCTATCATGCCCCTCATTTTTACGTATCCGAAACATGTATTATCAGGTATAGATATATAGAAGACGGATTGTTTTTCAATTCGTCATTTACAGCGCGCATAATTTATAACTGCTGATGTTGTAAAATTATTTTTTAAAATAAAATAACGTGCATATTTTTACCCCGTCTATCTGATACCATATAAAAAGAAAATATTTTTTCGTCGTTCAAAAAATCCGCCTTTTTATTTTATTTTTCTGCGCACATACATATACGAAATGTCATATAATAAACGGCACCAAAAGGATGATTTACCGCAAGTCTTTCAAAGACTAGGAAACTCTTCTAAGCCTGCTTACCGTAAAGGAACAGGCAACCATAACAATGACAGCCATGGTTTAAGAATTGCTCGTTACAGTGATCCTGACCATCAACATCGAGGCTATCCAGATTATTCCAAAATCAGTCAATTGCAAGATGAGGCCGTATACTATTCTCCTAATACGAATGTCAATAACATCAACAACCCTTACTATGGAGGAAATAATAATAACAATTATCCCAGACCAAACAGCTTTAGGTTTGTCAGAAACAATGATACACCTATTGTTGAGAGACCTATCATTTCCTTTCTGCGTGATCCGCCTATAGCTCCTACTTATTTCAGTCCACAACAACAACAATGGTCCAATAATAACAAAATTGTTCATCAAGACGAAACTGCGGATGAGGAAGAGCAAGTGCAACACCAACACCAACATCAGCGTAAATTTAGTATCGCCAAAAAAATCCAAATTACCACTTCTTTACCGACAAACGCCCATAACGAAGATTCGTCTGATACTCAGCCCAATCATAATAAAAGAAAGGTGACAGTCGCTCCACGAGAAAGTTCACCCTCTACCACTACCACCAATAAAAGGTTCAAGGCCATTTCTCCACCTCCTCTTCCTCCTTCACCACGTACCACAAGTAAACGAAGAAGGTCGCCTTCTCCCACTCGTCGACCTCATCGGGCTTCGTCGGATTTTGATAGTGACGAGGAAGCTCCATTTTTCAGTCTTAAAGCAGATGCCTATAAACCTAATTATGTCAATGAAGACGAAGGAAACATCAATCATCGATTATCTGGCGTGAAAAAGTACAAGGATCTGAGGTCATGTCCTCCCTTGGGTTCTTTGGATCCGTCTGCTGCCCCTAGGCTTGGGGCTAATGCATACGCATCTACTCACCACAATAAAGTATGGGTCAATAATTCTGAATCTTTACCTCCCTCGAAAAAATTCTCGTCATCGACTCATCCTGTGCCGAAAAAACCTGTTTCGTCCTCTGTTGTGACTAAAAAGCTTAATTCTCCTGTTATCGGGCCGAAAAAGGGTACTTCTAATGTCGCTCCAGACTCTGAAGGCAAAGCCGCCCCTTCTTCTGTTAAAAGCTCTGCCCATTTTACTAGAACTTCCGATCCTTCTGCCAGAGCTACTAGTACTTCTACCAAGGTCAAGGCTAATAGCCCTTCCACTAAAGCTACCAGTCCTTCTGTTAAAGCTAACAGCTCTTCTGTCAAAGCTAATAGTTCTTCTGTCAAAGCTAACAGTTCTTCTGTTAAAGCTACCAGTCCTTCTGTCAAAGATGCCAGTTCTTCTTTTAAAGCTACCAGTTCGTCTGTTAAAGATGCCAGTTCTTCTTTTAAAGCTACCAGTTCGTCTGTTAAAGATGCCAGTTCTTCTTTTAAAGCTACCAGTTCGTCTGTTAAAGATGCCAGTTCTGTAAAAGCTACCAGCTCCTCTGCTAAAGATGTTACTCCTCCCGTCAAAGCAATTAAAGAACATACTTCTCATACTGCCAATGCGTCCGTTTCTACGTCAAAGGACATCGCCCAAACCGCCCAAACCGCCCAAAAAACTTCTACGATGCCTAGACATGACGCCACAAAAGTTTCTACTGCTAAAGATGATATTCCTGTGGTAACTCCCAAGAAGGTCTCGATGTCTTTCAAGAAATCCTTGATTCATACTAACCCTGCTACCTACAAAGAATCTGTGTTTAATCGAGAATCTGTTCAATCCATTCCAACTGCTCCTGCAAATTTCCATGCTTCTGAGCATATGTACTCTAAAGAGAAACATGAGCCCCAAGTCAAATCTGAGCCTAACGTAGATCCCAAAGATCATACTGAGCTTGATAACATGGTCGATTTAGATACAACATCTGCACATCCTGTGATTGTTCATCATAAATCTGTACATACGAGTCACAATACAGCGACTGCATCTAATACCGTGCATGCGATACCAGCATCACCCGATACCAGCAAACCATCTGACACTACTCAACTTGTCATGAATCAAGAAAATTCTGCTATAAAGAATATTACCAGTTCTATGCATACCTCTGTTCCTGTAACAGTCAAGCATGGTATCGAGAACAGCGGTAACCATATTCTACGAGCAAATTCTTCTGCTATTCAAGATGACAAGTCAAAAGATACTGCTGTTAGGAAAACAAGACGTGTATTTACAGATGGTCCAACTCAAGATAACGATGATCAAGAAAAGAAGAAACAAAAAGAATTGCAAAAAGACGCAGCATTAGAGAAGGAGAGAAAGTATGAGGAAACAAAGTCAAGAGAAGCGATTTTGGAAAATGAGAGAATAGCCAAAGAGAAATTTCTAGAGGACCAGAGAAAGGCTAAAGAGCAACAATTGGAGAAGGAGAGGAAGGCCAAAGAGCAACAATTGGACAAGGAGAGGAAGGCCAAAGAGGCATTAGAGGAGAGGGACCGAAAAGCCAAAGAAAAATTACGTCAACTGGCGATTGATGAACGTGATGATGTTGTTATGGATATTGCTCCCTTACCCAGACAAAATATTATTAGTAGTCCAATCATGGCCTTTCATAATATTTGTAAAAAGCCATCCAATGCCCCCATAATTCTGAAGGAAGAGCCCATGGATGAATGCACTGAAGCAGTCTCTCGTGTAGATCCACCTAATGATAGTACAGAAATTCTTGAAAACAAGGCCTGCGAATCTGCAGTCAATCACACAACAGAATCTTCTACCAATAGTACAATCGAATCTATAGTCAATAATACCGTCAACAGCGCGACTGAATATACCATTGATAATACGATTGTAACTGCCCTGGATAACATTATCAACTCTGCCATGAATGATGCTACACAGTCTGTCGCTGATAGTGCTATTGAGTCTATTACCAATGACACAAACAAGCCTACTGCCGATTCCTCCGTGACCAGCACCATTGAATCTGCTGTCAATGACATAATTGAGTCCGCTGTTAATAACAGTTTCGAGTTTACCTCTGATTCCTTATATAAATCTTCTGTTTTGCCTGACGAAGACACACAAATGGAAGACGTTGTGAATAAATCAGCTAAAAACTTACCATCCATCGTGACAGAAGAGGCCGTGCTCAACACTTTTTTTAACGCGCCACAACAGTTGGCATCACCACCTGCTTCTTCTCATACAGAAGGGTCATCGCCAACTTTACCGACTATACCTAAAAATTCAGAATTGTCAGAATTAAATACCACGAAGAAGAGAGGAAGAGTACCACGGCCTTGGAAAACAATTATGACAGAATCTGGAGATATTTATTATCTCAATTCAGTTACAGGTGAAAAAAGTTTAGAAAGACCTGTCGCATAGAAGTCGCAAGAATTGTAATTTACCTTTTTCAATGAAAAAAAAACTGTATAATAAATATTTGTTCGATCCAGAGGGGGGATGATACCTTTACATTAGTAGTGTAAAAATCAATTTTGCAACCAAATTAATCGACCCTTCGTAAGATAATTCAAAATTTGTAAAGCTAAATCATACACTTTTACACATATTACACTCGTAAGACAATCACTTTCGATTGTGTCATAAAAGTAGATAGTTTTTGGAAAATAATAATCATAATAAAAAAACATTGTAGAGTCAACAATAATTATTGTCATATTTATTTAAAAAAGTAAAAGAAGTGGTTTATATGTTTGATTCCAGATAAAGAGGTTTATCGCGCTACGCTTAAGAACTAGAGTAATTTATGTCATTGAATACAATATTTATTTTGGAGTTTTAGTGCTATGCATATAGTGCCCAAGTGCCAAATGGCGCCTTTATAAACACCTTGCGCACTTGAAATTTGCCATTTGATTCAAGGAGGCCAATAATACAGTGATTTCACTTGAAATTGGGACACATAATTTTATTTGAGATGATATGTAGTATTTTTTTATACGATCATTCTTTGAGGTACTTGTAATTTCAGGCCAATCTAGTGGGGGGGGGGATTACAGCCACTTCTTGGACAAAGATAAAATGAAAGTGAGGCAAAAAAAAAAAAGTTTTGTGCTAAATCACTAAAGTTTAAATTGTGTAGATTTTGCTTGGTTTAGCAGGTATGTAAAGAACCCCCAAATGTTTTTCGGGCGATTTTTTTTTCTTCCTCTTTTCAATATTTTGTAATGTACAAACAAATAGTTCTAAACAAAATCTAGTCTGTGTAGGAAATAAACAAAGGTAGTGTCTTTAAAAAAATATATTGCAGGACGAAGTAAACTACCAAAATTTCATTACCCGAAGGCTTGACAATGTTCGTGTCAGGCAGTGGTTAACAACAATATGTATATTGACGATATTAAGCTGGCAAAACAAGGAACTCCGATTGACATTGCCAAACAATTATTTCTTAACCCCCAATGGAGCCAGTGATGATCAGATATCAGGTCTCAACTATGCGTCATGCAATTTATTTGACTGTTGAAACAATCACGTGCCGCGAAAAATAAAAGAAAGGCCGTTTTTTTATTTCTTAACTTTTCTTTCCTTCCGCAGCAAAATGTCAGAAATCAGTTCACCACACCAAAAGACATCCAAAGAAGGAGCTGATGTCCGCGAAATAAGGCACAATGAACGCAGAAACACTAGGCCAACAAGCAATGCAGATAACAGAGTGGTTATAGTTATTGATGACACGCCACCTGGTTCACCCATTCACGAAAGTAGTCAAGCAAAGGAAGATCGTGGCACTCGAACTAAGGAGATACAATTGACGACTAACATAGGAAAAGGTAAGAGTAATACAAGTGACTATAAGAACTCAGATAAAGCATCAAGAAAAGTGACGGTCTCTGCAGAGGATAAAGCCACGAAAAAGCAAAGTAATAACGATGACAAAGCCATCAAACCCAGACAGTCAATATCTCCTGTCGCTCGCCAGATTGGTGCCCATGGATGCAATACTTCACCACCGCGTAACCATAATACGGATACAAGAGTGGATTATAGAGCTGATAATAGGGATCGTTTTTCTTGCCGAAGTCCTTCCCTGCGCCGTTATCGTTCACGGTCCCCTTCAGCACTCTATCGTCGATCACCTTCGCCCTATAACATGAATAGGTTAGCATCATCTTCCTATATTCCCGATTATTCTCTTTATTACCGTTATCAAGATAGGTCACCTCCACCGAATTATTATCACTCAAGTCGATCAATTTCGCCAATCTACCGTCGCAGTAGCAGATCGTCTTCACCTCTCTATTACCAACAGCAAAACGACGCAGCGTTTTATTATCGGTATGATCGATCTCCTCCATCCCGGTATAGAAGCCGATCACCATCTATACCATACCGTAGGCCAAGGTCCAGTGACTCCCCTCCATCTGGATATACACGACCACGATTACCATCACCTTTTTATACACACCGTTTACCATCTCCCACACACCATGGTTGCTCAACTTCTCCAACTTACCGTGGTCGTTCACGCTCTCCCCTACGCCGTGGTCGTTCACGCTCTCCCCCACGCCGTGGTCGTTCACGCTCTCCCCTACGCCGTGGTCGTTCGCGTTCTCCCCTACGCCGTGGTCGTTCGCGTTCTCCCCTACGCCGTGATCGTTCGCGTTCTCCCCTACGCCGTGATCATTTACCTTCACCAAGACGTAGTAATCGTTTATCTTCACCAAGACGTCTTAGTCGTTCACCTCCAAGACGCAGTCGTAGCCGATCGAAGCAAGAACGTAAACCCAAGTTATCGGAAAAACAAGACCAACAGAGAAGTGCAACCAAACATACTACTAAGAAACATATTGGTGAAGCCAGTAGTAGGATTAACCCTTTTTTTGTTTTGTTTTTTTCTGTTTTTTTTTGTTAACATGTTGATATCTGAAGCGATTAACCCTTTACTGAAACATATTTATACATATGCTTTATAGTTATTCTAGTATCAGATTCGCCACCTACGACGCCAGTATCCAACCAAAAACCCAGTATTCCAGCGCCCCAAGCAGAATCCAGTATGCCACCACCCAGGATGCCTGCATCTAACACAGAGCCCGTCATGCCAACGCCTCAACCAGAATCCAATCGTTCATCATCAGCCATGCGCCACTCAGCCTACGACCGCTTCACTCCTAATTACATATCTATTATTAAATCGATGGACGCTTTACCGATAAAGGTTATGGAAAACTTTGGACATATGAATAAGACATTGCCAGCCGGTCAGGACACAATTCATTTCGAAGCTAAAGAAGGTGGACAAACAGGTATGACTGATAACACTCTAATTGAAACAGACAGGGATGATAATGTCATCGGTAAAGACATGTCAGCTATGAGAGAAAATACACCAGAAGCTGTAGAGTTGCCTACGCCAATAGCGACAGAGTCGTCTAAACCCGTACTTACAAAAACCACCAATCCAGCAGTCGCAGATGAAATTCTGCCAGTCGTATTGTATACACCTAAACCAGTGGTAAGTATGTTTAGTTACTTACAGAATCATACTGACAGTAGAAATAAGGGATATGGAAATGAACCATCACTTAAAAATAACGAAATCAACAGCGGCAGCGGCAAAGTGCCAATAGCGTCAGCTTCAGTGCAATCTGTAGAAAAAGATTCTGCTAGCGATAGTTTGGGTGGTACCAGGAGGAAGGTGGCAAGACTGTTACCACCATGGAAAGTGAAGATGTCGGATGAGGGAGATATATATTATTATAACCCTATTACAGGCGCAACTAGTGAAACGAGACCCGCATAAACATATAATCAATGTAATAATAAACGTCATTTTCATAATTTTTAATACAGAAAATAGCGCATGATCTATTCCTAGAAATAAAAAGACACAAGGTCTCTCATATTCTCGACGTCTCGCACAAATGGCGCACTCTCATCTTCTTCCTTATGCAGGGGAATTAGGGAACGTTTGTCAATTACATTGATTGGTATGCTGATAGTCAACAATCAAATGACTACCGATCTTTAGTATATAATACACCTTTTCCTCTCTTTTCTTATTAAATTGTGATAGTTTTGTCTAAATAACAATTTCAATTTTATAAAGAGGATGGATATTGACACAACAGTTTCGACTGTAGCAGCTGTATTAGGAGGCTTTATTTTATTATATGGAGTGTGCTCTCTTGTAATTAAAGAGAAGCTTTATATATCAGAAGCATGTAATGAATGTCTTTCTTTAACAAAGTGATTTAAATAGCTCATTTTTTCTTTTTTAAGCTGTTGCTATTTTATGCGGCATTTTATGTGGACCGGTAGGATTCAACCTTATCAACATTGATGACTGGGTTTATAAAGAGGATGTGTCACGACAATTTACACGAATTGTAATAGCCATCCAAGTCATGGCTGCTGGTGTTTCTTTACCCAAGGCTTACTTACGAAAGGAATACAAGTCGTTGCTGATTTTATTGGGACCTGTTATGGTCTTTATGTGGGTTGTGAGTGGCCTTTGCGTTTGGTATTTCATTCCCGGTTTAAGTTTTGTAAGTGGCGGTAATTGGATCAATTCAAAGTTTTATTTTTTTCCCTTGTTTTAAACCTTATTTTGTTTTTTTTGCGCTATTTTAGCTGGAGGCACTCATGATTGCGTCTTGCTTTACGCCTACGGACCCTGTTAGTCTTTCAGTCACATTTATATCATTACATGTTATTAAACTTTTTTTTGTTTAGGTTTTGGCGAACTCTATTGTTCAAGGCTATTTTGCAGAGCAGCATGTGCCGCCTAATATTCGCCATTTAATCGTTGCAGAGAGGTAAGCTCTTTTTTTTTTCGCAGCAATACATAAATATATTTTATTAATAACTGTTTGAATATTAGCGGTGCTAATGACGGCCTGGGATATCCGTTCTTATTTTTGGCCATTTATCTTATTCAGATGGCTACAGCTGGCGACGCAGTTCTTAAATGGTCCTGGTATATTATGGGATACGAAATTGGTTTCTCCATTGTTATTGGATTTGCCGTGGGATATGTCGCCAGAAAAACCTTGCGGTTTTCCGAAGAAAGGTAAGGATTGACCTTCAGTAAACCTGTGCAAGTCTTTTTTGGGCTCACAAATCATTTATAGAAACTGGATTGATAAGGAATCGTTTTTGGTTTATGCAATTGCCTTATCTGTAAGTTATCATGCAATCCCATGAACATGAATAATCACACTTATAATAATTTTGTAGTTATTTTTGATGGGTTCTGTCGGGCTGTTAGGAAGTGATGATCTTTTGGCTTGCTTTATTGCAGGAAACTCATTTACATGGGATGATTGGTTTAGAACTGAAACAGAAAATGCACACTTGACAGAAGTGATCGACATGCTTTTAAATCTTAGTATATTTGTCTATATTGGTCTAACCATGGTAGATACCCAAAGTCCTCTCTTACAACGCAATTATTAATTTTTTTTTCTATTGTAGCCTTGGTCTGCATTCAATAGTCTCGAGACAAATTTGACTATTTGGAAATTACTGGGACTCGCAGCCGCTGTATTATTATTTAGAAGGTTACCCATCATCCTAGGATTGTACAAATATATACCCGCGATTTCAAACTGGCGACAGGCCATATTTATGGGGTGGTTTGGTCCCATGGGTGTAGGCGCATTATTTTATTACACAATTGCTATCCAGTTTTTTGAAACAGACGGAGAAAATGCGTATGCCAGACTCGTTATTGAACCGATTATTTATTTCATTATATTATCTTCTGTGGTCATCCATGGTATCACAATACCTATATTTTTCTTGGGATCTTTTGCCACACGGACGCTCACTAAAACAAATTCAAAATCATCCTCTTTACCCAATGAGGTAAGTGTCATACAGATTATGTCAGAAAGTTTATTCTGATGATATTGTTTTTTTTTTATAGACCTCCTTATGTGACGAATCTTATGTCACGTATGGTACTATCCTTCCAACCAACAATTTGGATACTTCAAAAATGGATGGTGCCTAAAAGAAAAATGTTTCCGACGTTTGAATTAAAAGCAGCTTATCTTAATGAACCTCTAAGATATTTAAAGTGCTGAGTACCAGCACTTTATAAGTTATTACTACTTATGACAGGATTACCAACACTCTCGCCTATTTGTGTTACGGTTTACATGTTACTAATAAAGAAAATAAGTATTTAATTAAATAAACTAGTTCAGTTCCCAAAATTACTATATTTGTAACCGAATTTATTCTTGTATTCAAATTAAGGAAAAAAAAAGGATTTAATTTTTTTTTTTTTTTTTTTTTTTTTGATTCTGTGTTTTTACAGTCAATTGAGTAATTTTACATTTGTATGTGTTGTAGAGTAATGGGGTTTATAGACGGCGATTTAATAAGTAGTTTAAGTGAGCACCACGTAGTAGGTTGCGATCCGAGTGTGTAATAAAATAAGGCTTTTAACTAAGCGATATGGGGTTCTGATCTTAGTATAAGAGCAGAATGGAAGATAAATGGAGTAGATTTAACTTATATACTTTCGATATTCTTGGTACTTATCGTACAAGATGATGAAGAGTATGTGATTATTGAGTGTAATTAAAGACAAGACGATGGTATTCTTAAGGACAGAGTCATTAGATGATATCGAATGTGTAAAATTAACAGAGTAAATAAACTATTCCTTATGGATTGAATGAATTCAAAAGGATGATCTTATATACGAAGTTGGATAGATAATAAGTCGATATTCCGTTCAAAAAGAAAGGATGATAACAATATTATATTTGACAGAGTCACTTAAAGATGGTATTCCGTTATGGGGATGATATCTTTAAGAGTTAGGTTATAAATTAAACTATTCTTTAGGCTGTAAGCTTAAAGATGATCTTAATAAATAGACAATGGGGTTTGAAAGGAGGTATTCTTATGGCTTGACAGCTGTAAGATGATTCCGTGACAAAGAAGTGAGTTTTATATGAATTATTCCGTTTCCAAAGGAAAAGGATGATCTCGTATAAAGTAGTGAAGAAAAATAAAAGAAAAATAAAATAAAATAAAATAAAATAAAAGTTTTAAGAAGTTGGGGTTGAGGGTTTTGGTTTTTAGATTTTGTTGGTTGTTTTTAGTTGAGCTAAAAAGATTGCTGAAGTTTTTATTAAATAGAGAAAAAAGGGGGTTATTTATATGGGTTTAGAATTAGAGGAGTTGAGGCTGATAGTCAGTACGATGAAACGGAATCACGTTAGATCACCGGATCTTACAGTGTAAAATATCAGCTGAGTGTGTCTTTTCACAAAACCGTGCGCGGCTGTGTAATATTAATGATTTAACACCAGGGGACAAGGACGTTTTCGGTTTTTTCCTACTTTAATACTGAAGCATTTCTTTATATGCAGCACCTTTTTTTTTGTATCGGAGTACTTTTTCATGATTTTTCATGCATTTTTTGTACACGGTTTTAATTGGTAGCAGATCATCAATGTTGGCAATAAACGACTTCATATCATATATAGATGTTGGTAACCTTATTGAACAGATTTCTTGCATCACATAAAGGCCTTCAGTAAGTAAGATTGTTACATAAATGGTAACCTGAAAACCTGTTTAATATAAGTTAATCAACCAATCCATTTATTTTATCTTAAACCAAGTATTTACCAACAACATGGATTCCAAGAATCCCATAATTGGAATATGTATCGATAGCCTCCTTGCTGAAGCACCCTATCTTGATCAAGTCGCACAATGTGGCATGATTGTCACTGATCTTGTCTTCTCCTTTCACCTCACCCACACAAATGATGTTTTTAAATTGCGTATCTACTAAAGCCACCCCAGAGATATCTGGTCTTTCTGCACAATCATCTTGTACTTTCAAGTTTGACCTATAATATAATACAATTGATATTAAATATGTAATACCTAAAATGAGCTGACAGACGCTGACTTACCAGATTAAAAAAATATTATCATCAGGGCATTCAATTAAGGACCGAATCAGAGCATCAACATATGTGTATGAAAGATCGCTTTCTTGGATCTGCTGATTATACTTTTTTTGTGGAATGCGTTCAATGCTATATAATACCATATAAAATAAGTTAAAAATGAACAATCAAAATAAAAGTATATACTAACAAATTTCTGATTATATGAAGAACATCATCAAGGGGAGTATTCATTTTCTCGGAGCAAAAAGACATTATCTTTGATGAGGCTTCTCTCGAGTTGATTTTTTTATCAATGGCATCCTATAAAAGTACTGTTTAGTAATCTTATATAAAAAAGAAAAGAGAATGGCTTACTTTGATAGCATCCCTTAAACCTCTCTCTGTTTCTTGAAACAACTCCTCATCCTCTATTCCAAAACATTCCTTTACTTTGTTGCTTATCTCCTGAACAACTCCACTACCAAGCATTTCTTGTAAATCAGAGTCTACTGCATCTCTTTTCAATAACATGATATGGGCTTGCGACCTAAAAGAAAATTAATCTAATGATCAGGATAATAAAAATAGCAAAAGAAATATTTACAAGAGTTTTGCTATATCAGTCTCGACTGTGGATGCTCCACGCGACAAATTATTCTGACAGTGGATCTTGTATTGGTTCCATGATGGTAGAATATCTACGTTGTTAATCATAAACTTTGCCGTATAATTCGTATCGATCTCACAGAACACATTAGTTGTAGGGTCGCCTCCATCTAAATTTGATACGAAAATATGAAAATGGTTAAGAAACTATTTACATGATAACATATTTATTAACATACCTTCATCCCTCTCCTTTCTGTTTCTCTTCTTCTACAGTAGATATTACATATGTATATATTTGTAAGTGTTTAAATCATACTTTTCTGAGTGTTAAGATACATACACTATTGGCCTGATTTATTACAACTTTTGAGTTGCCATTCGCACTTAGTATCGTGGATTTGTTCATATTTATAGTAACACTACTATTTGTCTTATTATTCTTCTGTGGTAAAAAACCTTGCAATTCAGCTTTTGTATACTTAAATAATAGAAGACGTTAAATAAAAAGAAATAAATATATACATAACATTTTATCATACGTCTCTTTTCTTAAGGTTGCCTATATATGATTTTAAATTTCTATCCAGACTTCTCATTCGTCTTAATGATTGTAAACTTTGTTTGAATTGTCTGAGAAGTAAGTATACTTCTTCTAGATTTTCCGGATTTGTTCCTGTAATATATTCTTCAAATGTCCATTCATTTACAGGTTTACTATTAAAAAAACCATAATCCTGAACCACGGGATCAATTGTTGCTTTCTTTGATAGATAATCTTTAGGGCACGGCATTACAACGAAAAAAAAAGAAGAAAGATGATATTTCGAGTACAGTCGTTCTAATGCCAAAGGGCGCTTTTTCATGGAAATGTTTAGACCTCCGTATTTTTTTCAAACGTATTTTTTTTTATACCACTTACAGCAAGTCTGGCCAAGACCAGAAGGCCAGTATAAATAAAACTATTAACAGTGCAATCACAGCCATTCACAGCCTCTGAGTTTCCGAAAACTCAAGAACCCTCCTATAGGAGGTCACCCCTCCTATAGCAAAGACTAGCCGCAGCCGCAATGTCACAATATGTCTTTTTTTCATTTTAGCTTCTTTTCAAAGAAACAAGAGTCACTACTAAACTAACCTTTTTACGAGATCGGTCATTTTTATACGATAAAGAAGTATGTTAAGGGAAAAGAAAAAGGAGAAGAATAAAGTGCGTGAACCAGCTTTATTTGTAGGCTGATAAACAAGCTTATGTCAGGATGATTTAATTACTTGTTTCATCTTTCATAATGTTTGGGCCTTTACTTAAATTAGAAACATTGGCAAAAACCTCCCAAGCAAATCAGAACTTGGTAGTTGTCTATCTGTGCTCCAGTAGTAGCTTGTAATGACAGTGAAGCAGATTTTATGGAAAACAGAAATCGATCATCCCATGAAGTTTAGATGATATGGCATGTCAATCGACGTGTAGACCATCGCGTGATTCTAAAAAATACGTTTATTTGAAAAAAATACGTTTAAAAAAAATACGGAGTTCTAGACATTTCCGTTTTTCATAACTCAGATGGCGGCTTTTTTTTTATATGTAAGTTCGTTATTTCATACGAAAAATAAAATGACTACTCTTTTTTTTTATGAAGATGGTCAAGGTAAAATAATCGATGAGCAAGGAAATAATGCTATGGACTGGGATGACGAAGTTACACCTTTTCAGTTGAGAACTTTGACTCGTATAATGGATTATTGCAGGAAGCAGGAGGAAGGAGGAATGAGGGCCGATTTTTGAGGACGATTCGTAAACCTCGATGTTGATATGGAGGACGTTATAGACGTAATAAAAAAAAACAGATAAAGGTATACAATAAGTACTCTAACGAACAAAAGCTATTGTTTGTGTATTACAACCGAACCAAACTGCTGAGATCAGCTAAATTCCGGACGCTTAGAAGGCGGTACATGCGAGCGAACAGCGCAAAAATGGGCCAAGAGATTAAAAGAGGACAAAGATTGGAATATTTTTAAAAAGCAAACTAATTTGGTCAACAGGTCAAAACCACAATTGAATGATAGACATAAAGTTCATCTTCTAGAGTTTTGCGACAATTGACCACAAGCACGAGTGCTCGATGCAATGGACTCCCTTACTCAAAAATTCTTTGACCTGACTGTGAAGAAAAGCACTGTTTACAGCTTCCTGAAAAATGAGTGCAATCTTTCGTTTAAAACGATAACGCAAATGCCGATTGCTAGAAATAGTCCAATTAAGATCCAAGCTCGCAAGGATAAGGTAACCAAGTGGTGTGCTACGGACATGATTATCTAGAGAGTTGTGTGTTTGTGGATGAGTCTGCGTTTGATATTAACATGAGGCCTCCCAGTGGATGGTCTGTGAAAGGAACTTCCGCTGTTACAATTACTCCAACCACCAGAGCCGTATCTCATACTGAATTAGATGCCATATTAACAAAGTTTGTTGTCTCCATGGAACTTCAAAATCCTCAAAAAGAATTAAAATCGATCACAGTGGTCGTAAAAGAAAAGCACCACCCACTGAAAAGAAAAAGTCACTGGTCACTATATGAAGTTTCTCAAGAAGAGCATGGATGAGATGGATCAGTATCCAGAACTAAAAGGCCATTATATCGTAATGGACAATGCGCCTATTCATACCGCTGACCAAATTGATGAGATGATAACTGCAAGAGGATACAGGAGTATCTATCTTCCTCCATACACCCCTGAGCTTAATCCGATAGAGAATTTTTGGTCTAGACTATTGTCACGAGTAAGGTCAAACGAAGTTCGTTTGTAGATGTTGAAGACCTAGCTACTCGCATTGCTGAAGCTTGTAATAATGTCCCTCCGAAGCAGCTGCAAGCGTTTGCCCAGCACTCCATTAATTGTTTTGATATTTGCTTACGTAGTGAAGCTTTGTAAGGGTTGTCTATTGAAAAATAGCTCTAAGCTTTCTTAATAATAATACGAACTTTGATTTAAAAAAAGCCACCTTTTGAGTTGTGAAAAACCGCCCTTTGGCGTTGGAACGACTGTATATCAAAAAACTGCTTTTGTATTTGTTTGGGATAAACGGATGTTTTTAAATGACTCTGACAATGTACCTAATTACTTTTATGATATATTTAACTTATTACGTAAAGAGTTAACACTATATAAACCTTACGATGCTCTTTCAAGTAGCACATTTAATTCATAATTTCAATGCGAAAAGGCTACTAATGCTTACTCTTATTGCAATACCACAGTCAAATGTTAATCACTATGTACGGCACGAAACTTGGCTGATAAGGAAATATCCTTCACATCTTTTTTAACCGCCACACTTGCGTTTTCCTACGCTCATGATGTTAAACGGTTATTTGTTGGAAAGGTGGTGGAAAGCAATGGAGTTGTCTGCATTCAGCGTTACAAGCTTCAACCGCCCAACATGAACTTGGCAATGGTCGGCTGCCAACCAACTGAACAATACAGCAAGTTGGAAGAAGTTCAGGTTGAATGCATGTTACATATATCTTCGCATGAAGGCCTTCCTCTGGCCAACTTCTGCAAATTTGGTTCCTTCTTTTTCATTACAACAATTACTCAGCCGTAAACAATAACGATATCTTAAGACTAGAATGAGTCATATTCTTTTTAAATAAAGCAATAGAGTTTCATAGCATATTAAATCGCTACATCAGACTTGAACTCCTCACTACCAACCTTGGGCCTGTGTAATTCTTTAGAATTTCTTTATTACGTAATAATTTTGTGTAAAAGTAGGACAGCTGAAGCCGCTATTTTTAACTTTGACATGACACTCCTTTTTTTGCTTTCAATGTCCAATTACAAAAAAATACATTCTAGATCTCAATTACTGCCTTTACTTTAGTCTAGGAAGCAGTGTTTTATTTCGCGATGATTGTGCCATTGCATTGAATCCTCAAAACCCAGTTCATCAGCAGTCGAATCTTTGCTTCCGCATCAGGCTTTCAGACGAAAAGGATCTCGGGTCGTTCATAGATGAGACCGCTGCTGCTTTCAAGACGGTGTCATGTTAACCCAGGTATCATGTTGATGAACTTTCTACACCTTTTTTAGAACGAATTTGTACCGAGTTCCTGAGTCTGGGATACAAAAATATTGGTATTGATACAGACTTAAACAACCATGATGGATGCTGCCGAAAAGCAACGATAAATGATTTAGATCGCATGACTAAGAGTATTTTCAGCATCGTTTGGATATGACGATTCGAATTGGCTCAAATATAAACTAAAAACTCAATTATTGATGTCTGATACCTTCCAGCTCTTTGTTACAGAGGATCAAGGCGTCATTGCTTCAGTGGTCATTCTTCATATGCCCCTTGGATTACCACATTTAGGACACGTTAATTCTGTTGCCACACATCCCCCGATTATCAACGTAAGGGGATGGCTTCAGTGTGCTTAAGTTATGCGCTTCAACGTACTTGTAAAGCGGGCCAAAAGTTTTACCTGGAAACGTACGATGATTTGTATCATGCACATCGTATGTATGAAAAGGTCGGATTCAAGCATGAAGGCTTATTGAAATCATCTATGATCGCTTTTAATGACAATAAATAACAATGTAGAATGTAGAAAAAAGGGGGTATTTTTTTTTTTATTAATTTATTGTTCATGTGTGTCTAAGGATTTTCGCTAATACGGCAGTGAGTATAAAAACTCCTGCTGGAACTCTTTCAATATATCCGTGGTAGTGTCATCGTATACCATACTAAATGCTTCAGTTACTGTTTTCAGAGCGGTGGTAATATCTTGTTTTGTCAAAAGTTGCGGTGTTGAGGATTGCGAGCTGCTAACACTTTGTTCTGCATTCAGTGTTGGACTAAAATGACAAGATAGACTTGTATCACTGCAGTCTTCTTCTGTCACCAAATTTTTTATCCTAAGCCATCGCTTTTTGTTTTCTCGTGCCCTTCTATTTTGATACCACTGATTGACTCGTCTCACGTCCGAATCATTCTTGCGTTGTAGAACACCGAATGCAATCGACTCCATCTCTACTTTACTAGGGTTGCGATTGCAATGGAATTCATCCAACAATTTCTGTGTCTGCTCATAATTGAATCTACGACGGGAAGAAACAACTGTGCCTGGAGTAGGCTCGTCAAAGTCATTTTCTTTTATCATAACGATTTTTTTTTAGAAGATAGAAGGACGAAAGAAGAATGTGCTACATAAAATAGAATAATCATCAATTATTAAACTGCTGTAATCTCCTGTTTTAATCATGATTTAACTAGTAAAAGACTCGTGCAAAGATAAGGTTACTGGGCTTTATATAAACGACCGTATAAAAGCTCATCACTTATTCACAGTAACAAGTTTGTATCAAGATCAATTGCATCATACACACATCATATAAGAAATCAAAAGTAAAATTTGATGCGACAGTGACGGTCTTCATCTATTTTAAAGGATCGTAAAAGATCAAAAGTGATTGAGAGAGAGAGAGAGAGAGAAAATTAGTAGGTAATTTTTTTCATCAAGCACAAAGGGTGATATTATATCATTATGTTCATCCTGTCAATACATCTCGTAACAGGATATATCCCTGGAACCAGTAATAGCCCTTTTTTACAAGATTAACACATAGCAAGTACGGTAAGATATGATTTACTAAAACCTGTAAAACGTTGATATATCTTCTATAAATAACTAAATATGAGAAAATGGAACAAAGAAGGTCAAGTATTCACACTGTACGATTATTATTAAAAACGATAGGGTATGCCTTCGAGTTCCAGCTTTAAAAAAAGCACAAGACGCATTCTGGAGAAGCTTTAGCTGAGTATTCCATTGCTTCATCTTACCTTTATGTATATCAAAAACAGACATAACGGCAACCTTTTAACTGATTTTTGTGGTTATATTATTCATCTAATTCATCAGGATCACTGTTGGCTTTGAAATGGCAGACTCTTTTAAATTACCACAGGGATACAATGATATACTGGGTGGCGTCAATAATGAAAAGTTTGCTGAATTCAAGGCCATCACAAAAACTACTTTCATAGCTCACTCAGGAAACACAGCGATTATTTATCTTACTATGAACAGAAATGATGTCCAAGGATTAGAAATTGCCTTGTTTTTTGAATGGACAGCATGCTCTTGCCCAACTTCGCGATAGATTTCAACTACATTTTAGGATAGTAAATCATGTTGCTAAATTTAGTACATACAAGATAAACCCGTTAACAGAAATTTACTTGCAAACAAAAAACATCAAAATTATGGATCTACATGCTAATTGTTAGCACGATAAAGATATTCTCTATGACATTATTGCTTCAAGAAACCTATTGTAGTATACATCGCGATAAAGATTTACAAAAACGCTTTATTACTTTGTTTTTGTGAAACCAATGTATTGTGAACCACATTCACTAATTCAATGTTTGTGTCTCAAGAAAAGAACAAAGACTTCTGGTCGAGGATAAATTATAACCGAATATAATTGACTTAAATAGCAATAACGAAAAAACCGTGTGTCATGAGAAGCATCACTAGAACCGTAAAATAATATCTGAGTCAAAATCGCACGTTTCTCACGCATGACTGGTTACAAAGATCTGTGTTTTCCCGGAGTCACTGGTGATCGTGAAGGAAATACAGAAATTAAAATTAAGATTTACAGCTTTTTTTTTTTTGTGAGTTTGTGTACTAAAAAAAAATAAACATTGCACATTATGCGTACAGCCCGGTAAGAAAATGTTTATTAGGAACGCAGAAAAAGAAAATAAATATTTTTTTTTAATAACGCTTTTTAAAAGTGATATCCAAGTCCTGAGGGCTCAGAGTTAAATAACCATATGTGATGACACCATCTTTATGAATTGAATTCTCGGGTGTTGACCAAGTAAATTTCCGCACTACACAAGAAAGAAATGGTGAGTATTATAAAAACGCCCCTCATGTAAATCAATAAAATCTTACAAAGCATAGACAGCATCACACGCTGCTCTATCAAACTAAAGGTCATGCCAATACATTGTCTTCCGCCGTAGCCAAATGCCATCATCAAGGTTTTACTTTCTTCATTTTCAAATCTATCTGGGTTAAATACATGGCTGTCTTTCCAAAGCTTCTCGCTGTGATGAATATTAAATATGTTGGCATTGATGGGTGTGCCTTTAGGAATAAATGTGCCGAATAGCTCTACATCTTTGCTAGCACAGCGAGGGACTAGAGTAAGAAGAGGCCCATTGATACGTAGCGTCTAAAAATGTTAAAAGGTTTTAAACAGATGCTTATTATTGGCAATACATGTTTCTCAATTTTACCTCCAACATAATTTGGCTGATATAGGTCATTTGTTTTGTTTCTTCGATTATAGGCAAGATGTCCACTGGCTCGTCTCCTAAAATTCTGATGGCTTCTTCCCTTGCCTTTTGTTGGATTTCCTGATAAGAAATAAAAAAAAAGAGGGTTAATTTAATTGCGATTAACTTTTGGCGATAATTCTTTCACGGCTTACAGGATGTTTTGCTAAATAATGAATGGCGAAGGAGAGTGTACTCGATGTTGTATCGTGGCCTAAATGTTTAAAAAACGAGTGTCAGATTTTTCTAGTTTGGGAAGGAAGTAGGACTATGTATAAACCTGCTACAAAGAAGAACCGTAGGTTGCTCTTTTTTTAAGGACGGGAGAGGAACAATTAATAAGAAATTTGCGTAGTAGACCTTTTTTTCATTCATACCATTAACTCTTCGTCTGTCATAACACCTTCACCTCTAATTTCACTTTCGATCAATAAGGTAAGCAGATCTCGTTCATTTTCTTCCAAGGCGTCATTTTGGTAGTTTTTATCTTTCAAGACAAGACGTTTATGATCAATGACATCTTGTAGCATATGCCGAAAGCGATCCATTTCTTGATGAATGTAGACACGTTTGGGGAACATCCAGAGGTACTTTTTATCAAAGGCGGGGAAGACAAAGAAGAAGGTATTCCGGATTCCCTTGTTGCAAATATTATAGGTGCGCACCCAAGGACTATTTGGATCCTTGATTGCGTTGAAATCGAAGCCTATAAGCAAGTTTTTTTTTTTTAGTACAGGGGAAAGCTTATAAACAACTCTTATCTAAATTACCGAATCCAGCTTTGCCAATGACTTGCAAGGTCCAACCTTCCATCATGTTTGAAACATTGATAGTATCACCCATGGTCTCCATCACCTGAAACATGTCTATAGCCAACTCACCAAATAATCGAACAGGCATCGCACGATGAAAGGCTGGATTAGCCATTTTTCGTTGTGTTTTCCAGGCTTCACCGTCCAGTAGGCCTATATTGGGGCCTCCGATAAATTTATCAAAAAGTGTATCCGAGTAGATGTCCGTCCCTGTTAATTTAGGAAAAGTTTCTGATTTTTTTTTTCCCTCGAATTAGTTCTTGGTAGAGCCATACCGGTGAAGGTTTTTTTTTTTTTATAAATTTTACCTTGTTTCATTAGCATTTCTTTGGCAACCTGAGGATTGCAAATAAAGATTTCCCACCCCGCTCTGCCATATTCCTAAACATTTTTTTTTCTGGTTAAACAGTGGTCGTAGAACAATCACAAAAAAAAGGTGGGGTTTCTTACCAAGTAGAGTCCGTTGTGGTTTTGAGGATCATCAATGATTGGAAGATAGACCCGATAAGCACGATTCCAATAGGGCTCTCCAATAAAAAGAGACCGAATGAGACTAAGGGGGCTAATATGAGGAATATGTCGAAGATGTTTGGGCGGTCTTAATGTCTTTAGGATGAGATAGGTCATAGACATGGTAATAGCTGCTGTGATTGCTATCGCTTTGTTTTTAAAGGTAAGCTTTGGAAGTACATGGTGGTTATACACCGACACAAGTTGGTTTGTAGAAAAAGACATTTTATAAAATGATAATGAAAAGAACACAAAAAAAAAAAAAAAAAAAAAAAATGGGGAGGGGAGCAGCCATATATAAGTATTTACTCAAGTGGGTTATTACGTTAGAGAATATGATTCATAGAGTCAGATAGCTTGATTGAGTCATGTAGGACCCGTTTTTTACCTTGTGGCACTTTTTTTTTCGGGTGCGGGTTTGCTCGTGCGCGTGACTATGGAAGAAACGGGTGGATGTCAGAATTCCATTTATATACATGGCTACCCAAATATCTCCGAGTTTTAAATGGTGGCATGGCATAAAGGCATTCAATATGTAATGGATAATCAGACGCTATCTTTCATCATTTTTCTTTGTTGAGTCTACAGCCTTTTTTTTGTTTTAGTTTATTCTGGGGGACGTACAGCATGGATAGGGATTTGCTGTAATGTTTTCACATTATCTTACTGTCATTTTTCTACATCTTTATGTAAGAGTGTAAATCTACACAATGGATGCCAAGATGTAGATACTAAAAATAAAATTGAGTAATAGTAAAATGATCCATCGTTATTGTTGCTTTTTACGAGTTAATTGAACAGTTAGTTATTTCAGTAGATGATAAAGAATATCCGGCCCTTATGTGAGAGATATTATTTATCCCATTTAACTGAGTACCGATACATCTACTGTTTTATATGTTGCTGGTACCTTAATCCCATATCTCCGTATATCTACCCAAAGTCATATAGTTCATCTGAACAATTATCAATTAGAATATACCATCATTTGAAATTATTATATGTTATTATCCTCCTTTTGGAAGTACTGTAAGTTGAGCATTGACCCCAAAACTTTTTTAAATAAACATTTGTTCAACTTATCCAGTGTAGTCTGGGCGATGTTGAAAACTCCTGTAAGAATCACGGTAACTAAATTTAGGGCGAGTGACTATCCCCCGAGATATGTGACACAAGCCAAATTTCTGGGTTGGGGATGAAAAAACAAGAAAAAAGACCAGTCACTCCGGACCACGAAGAGAGAGAAAAGAGAGAGAGAGAGAGAGAGAGGGAGAGGCGGAGGTTGAACGATGCGTGGCTTAGAACGAATAAAAAATTTGCAGGCGAGGGCATCGTATTGAATCCTTCTCTTTCCCACTATACATCACAATGGAGAACTCTGAAGGCCAAGTCATCGATCTTTACATTCCTCGCAAGTGGTAAGCGACAGAGACCTTTTATAATAACGAAACGTTTGCGGGAATCAGAAGAGAATGAGAGAATTAAAAAATAAGTTTTTTTTGTTTGAATAAAAAATAGTTCCGCCACCAACCGTCTCATCACTGCCAAGGACCACGCTTCCGTCCAAATCAACATTGCTGATGTTGATGCTGAGGGTCGTGCTACCAACTCTTTCGCCACTTATGCTTTCTGTGGTTTCATCCGTAAGGAAGCTGAGGTCGATGATGCTCTTAACCGTCTCTCTCAACAAGATGGTTGTAAGTATTTTTTTTATTATTATTATTTGGGGAAAGGGGGAGAAGCAGAAACAATGGATATAAGGAAAGGGAAACTGATGGATTTTTTTTTTTATATGTGTAGACTTGAAGAACGTCTTCTCTTACCAACAATAAATTTTTTTTTTTAACTAAAAAAAAAAAAGTTTTTGGTGATTTGAAATTCCATGTTTTTTTTTTGAAAATAAAAAAAACACGGTAGATTTTTTATACAGTATAATTTTTTATTTTAGTGTTTCGATATGGTAATCAGAATCTTTGAGCTTTTTGTACCTGCGTTAAAAAAAATACCCTGTTTGTTTTTGTTTTTTGTGTGATTCTTTTTTTTTTTTTTTTTACTAAGCCTAAGCCTCCGTCATGGGCACCAGTCACGTACACACCAAGCCAAAAGTGATTTAAAAAAAAAAAAAAAAAAAAAAAAAAAACTTGAAATTGCAGCTTGCAGGAAAAAAGAAGGCAAGAGGAGGCCCCTATAAATCTTAGCTGTAAGTCCCCTCAGCCCATTTAATTGTATGAAAGAAGCAGTAAGTCAATCCCTTTTATTTACTCCTTTAAACAAAAAAAAAAAAAAAGACGACAATAAGTCATAGTAACCCCCTTTCCCTTTCTTCTTTTTTTTCTTTTTTTTTTTTATCCTTTTTTTTTGTTGTTGTTGTTGTTTACGTTGTGATGAAAGCATATTATATATTCCTTTTTTGTTACTTTCATATACTTGCTATTCATTGCCAACAATGTCTCAGTCTAAATGGGTCTAGTACGTGCGGCATGTTCAGTTCAGCGCATGTGAGTATACGAGATGCCAAATTCGTATCGTTACCATGGCTAGTGAATGTGTCTACCGTCAATGATTTCGACCATCAATTATTAAACTATGTCAACTCGAGCAGCTTCTGGAACATGGAACTAGGCTGTAAATCGTCTTCGAGCATCCATAATCGGGCTCGTTATGCAGTCAGCCTCACTTGTGCAACCATCATTTTTAGCCCGAAATCAACCAGTCTGTGTAATCCAGAAAATAACACGGTCATTCCGCTCTGTCAGTCCACCTGCGAATCCTACTCGAAATCCATTCAATCCATCGTCTCCTCCGCTAAATCAGATGCCATTTGTAATTTAAGCGGCGGAAATTTAATCACGGCTGGTGTCAATAGTTTATCACAGCAGTGTAGCACCAATGACGCCTTGAAGGGCATTCCCTCCACTGGCTGTATATCCGGTGCAGATAATGAGTTGGACATGTGCGGTAAAAATAATAATAATCTTGAGAGAGTATCCTTTTTCTTTGTTTCTTATCTATTTTTTCTTTACTGTTTAGGCTTCGGACAGGACTTGGATACGCTCTGTCATTATTGTAACGACTATGATTCTACCTTGTCCTGCTGCAAGGAATATAACTGTCTCAAGAACAAGGAGATGCTTATGACGGGCGGTGCTATTGCTGGAATTGTGGTGGGAGTGACGTCTGGTCTCTGTATCTGCGGCTTTATTGGGTTTTGCATGATTCGCAAAAGTCAAAAGAAACAGTCGACTCATCCCGGAGGCTCCATGTACAATATCAAGAAGGAATTAGAACGCATGCCACCTTCAAATTCAACCTTGATGATGAGTACGCCTGAGCAACATATGATGAAACATGTCTATCCGATTGAAGACGAAGATTATATGGAACTGGTGCCTGATATTAACATTGGCTGTGATTTAGAAGCTGTCAAGGGTCATGTCTTTAAAGTGAATTCATTAGATAAACAATTTGTACGAGTCATTTATCAATTGAATGCGCCAGAGAATCCGGATGAATTAGAGTTGATTAAAGGTGATATTATTCGCATGTACTATTATTTTGATGACGGCTGGGCGTTTGGTAAGTAGATGCTATAAAAACTAAAAAGCAATGAATGACTCACCCTTTATTTTATAATGTAAGGCGATAACTTTGGTTCAGGATTAAGAGGATTATTTCCTATTCTTTGTGTGGTGAATTTGACTGCGGAAGAAGTGCAAGAGTTGATTTACCTGTCTGAATTACCAGAGGGGGATGAAGAAGAGAGTGGAGAGTATTACAGCTCGATTCGACATTTCTCTACGGGAGTGGAATATGGGCTTGATCCCAAAGGCACAATTCGATTACAGAACTTGCGACGTACGGTCACGTATCGAGAGAAGCAGCAGCAGGCAACGAAAGGGGAAAATAATTTCCAATACCTGTGTGCAGCGTCTTCGTCTATTTCACCACTTTCGCACAACCTAATGATGAATGCAGGAGACCCCAGTGTTCCTCCACAAAGAACAGCTTCTATGCATGCTACTTTTGGTCCTCGTAGGTTGGGTTATTCAAATGGCTTGCAGGATCCCCTTCGACTCATGCAAGAGGAACACTATTCCGAATCTTCTGGGAGTACTGCAATAGCCAACAATACTCCTGATAGTAAATCCTATTTGAATGGCTTCTAATCTCTTTTATACATATATATTTTACCCCAAACCTTTCTTTGTACATCTTACCCGTCTTTTTTAAACAATGTACCGTGCTTTACCCCCCCCCCCCTTTTTCCCTACCCTCCCCCCATACACACACTCTTTTACTACTACCCCGCAGAGATCTTTGACATTTTTGTGTGAGACGAATTCCCACCAAAAGAAATACTTTTTTAGCATTTCACATCGTGGTATTCTTCACTAAAAATTATCCATAAAGTCACGCCCATAATTTTACTTGTATCCACTTGCTGTCGTGAACAGACTCCATTGTATTTCTTCAAGAAAGCATGATGCATTACTGCTTTTATTTTTTATTTTTGGGGGGGAGGGTTGTTAACGAATATCATTATATACCAATTTTTGACTGTAAGATCGCTCCAAAAAGTGTTGTTGCTAATGACTATAGGGTTCATAAGGGTTTACATGTAACTTACCTTTTTTAGACAAAGTAGAATTTAGTTTTTTTTGGACTAGCTTTATAATAATTTCTGAAAGATGATGGTCAATTCAAGGCTAATCTTTACCTGCATTTAAAACAAAAAAAATCTAAGCGATAACTTGGGCGGATAAGTTTCTGTTTATTGTTGTAGTTGTTCTTGCTTGACTTGTAAACAGTGGATGGCGATTGCCTTTTCTAAGGCCTTCCAATATTTATTGCTTGAAATGAAGAATTCCTGCCAAATCTCTGTTCCATCATTTTCCTCCCAGCAAATACCTCGGTCAGCTTACTTTTTTATATGTCAAAAAGCTGATGTTTGCTTCTTTGTGCTTTTGTAAAAGCGCGAGTTGTTGAGCATTTAATGATACAAGTGGTAGAATTGTTCATCTCCTTTAGAAATATGTATTATTAGAGAATGAAAGTGTATGTAAGACTAAGTCTGTATTCAGTTTGTCAACCAAGTTATATACAAAAAAGTCGCAGATTATTAGTTTGGATGCCAAATATCATTCTCAGTTGTTTTAATTCTGATGACACTCTTTTTTTTTTGCGTAAATCTGCAGTGAGTAGCTTGGGGGTTTTAATAAAAGATAAAGCTTGGGTTGGAAGGCAACATTTGAAGTTTGTAGATGAAACTTTGCATCATTCTCTGTTACCTTAGGATGGGGTTGTTTCATTGTCAATGAGTGTACATAAATGTTTAGTAGAACATACTCTATAAATCTTTCTACGGATTATATAGGCTGAGATAGCTTATCCCATCACCCTCTTTATGTGCGTCTACCACATCAAAAAAAAATATTGTGGCATTTATACGTATTATTATGACTGATACTTTACCGTGATTTGTTTTATAGGATGATGATCCGATTTATCTCTAGTTATACCTTACTCTTTACATGCTTTATAAGTCGATGAACAGTATTGAGCTACGCTAAGCTATGATGAAATAAGAAGAACTGAGATAAAGAAAGAGAAAGAGAAAAAAAAAGAGATGTGCTGGAAACGAGGAATAAAACTTAAAAAAAGTTCAATTGGTGGAAATTTTTTAATAAGGTGTTTAATAAGCTCATATGAATGCATTTAGATTAAGTGAACTTATAAAAAGACTCATAAAAAAGGCAGACAGAGCCAAATACCGATATTCGTCACTTTAGACCAAGGATCAGTCTCAGTAGAGAGGACGGATACCGATAAATACAACTTGGGGATCGGCTGTCAGGGGGGAGTTCTAAACAAGTTCAAGACAGTGTACACAGGGGAATAACAAGATAGTGTTGAAACACTGAGAATTGGGTGCTTTACTTTAAAAGGGGAAGTAACAAGACATATATTTAGGCTTTAACCAAGCTACTCTATTGTACACAAATATGTATTATGTTAATATAAAAGAACAATGAAAAGGCTGTCAGTTAACTTAAAGAGGACTATTTAAAAAGGTCCTTTATATATCTATGCAATAATAGTTTCTTTTTTTTTTTTTTTTTTTTTTTCGGGCTTTACCTGTTTTTTCCCGATTTTTACTTGTGATTCGTCCAAAGTAAAAGGAAACCTGGCTTGAATTTAAAGTAGAAACATTTCTATTTTTAATGAAAACTTCCCCGGTTGATGTAATACGCATTAGCTTTTATAGTCATGATTTAGAGACATGATGTACTCCCTGCTTCATTTTTGTAATAGGTGAAACTTACCTAAGCCAAAAAGGGATGAGGGGTGTGGACAACTCCTTATCGTTACACTGAGCGGGAAAGATTTTTTTTTTTTAGTTGATGTCTAACTTTTTTGACAGGCGGGGGGTCGGGTTCTTTTTTTACTCTGTTTAAAAAAAAAGATGAAAGACATTCAAGTGAACACGGATCCTACACTTTCTCGTAAGGAATTCTATGCAGAGTTATTGGAACAAGTACAAAGTATTTGTGAGGACCAAACTTTCTGGGTAAGAAGAAAAACAACACGTTTTGTGTGTGTGTGTGTGTGTGTGTGTTTTACTCATCTCTCTCTAAAAATAGGTGACGAATTTGTCGAATGCCTCCACGGTTATTTACCATGGGTTAATTTCCTTGCAACATTTCCAAGAAAAGCCCATCAATTGGTGTGGGTTTTATATTACTAACCCCAAGAACAACCAACAATTGATTTTAGGTCCTTTCCAAGGCAAGGTAAAAGAAAAAAAGAAAAAGAAAGAAAAAAAAAAGAAGCTAAAGAAGAGAAAGAGAAAAGGTTGCTTGTACTGTGATTCCTTTTGGTAAAGGGGTATGTGGAGCAGCTGCTAGTACGGGAGAAAGTCAAGTTGTTGCTGACGTACATCAATTCCCTGGTCATATTGCTTGTGATTCAGCCTCAAATTCGGAAGTCGTGATTCCATTGATCAAGGATAGTGTAAGTGCTTATATTTTTTTTTATTTATAGTTAATGGATAATAATAGAAACGCTTCTTTCTTATATATATATAGCGTGTGTTGGGTGTTTTAGATATCGATTGTGAAAAGATCGAGGGTTTTTGTGACGATGATAAGGAAGGATTGGAGGCAATTGCTAAAGTCATTGTGGATTCTTGTGAATGGCCCTGAATAATAAAATAAGCCCCCCCCCCCCAAAAAAAAAGGAATTAAAAATAGTTGTTTAACTCCTCTTCTGCCCACTATTTATAAAACACGCACAAAATCATCCCCCTTCTTTTAGTGATGAGAAGGGGAAACTTGTACAAGCGCCCAATTAATTGCTTTTGAGGTTCTCTCTCCTATGTAATCGGTTGTGTTTATCATTCAAAGATAAATATAACGGGTTTTTTTTTGTTTCTACTTCTTTTTTTTTTTTTTCCTTTTCTTTCCTTTAGTCTTTTTCTCATTTTGTATCATTAAATTAATAATTTATATATATATTTCTTTTTACTAAAGAAATAATTTAAAAAAATAAAAAAAAAATCAACAACACACAATTCTACATAATCACATAATATGGCCTTTATTGTATCAAAAGACATGCTTGTAAATGAAGAGGGACAATACAAGATGTATTCAGGCAACAACGAAGAGGAAAGCAAGTTGTATCACCACGAGCCTAATGCGGTAGTCAATCTAGAAGGTGGTAGTGCAGTAGAAGAAGATACAGAAGATGAGGATGACGAAGACACGCCACCTGTTGGTTTTAAATCGTCTCCTCCCCCCGCCATCCAGACCTATTCACCACAGCTCAATCTTAGTTTGTATTCACCTTCTGTCGCCTCAATTCAAACCAGTCGTTTCTTATCTGCTGCTGCTACTGCTGCGTCTACAGGTACTGCTGCTGCTGCTTCTGCTTCTGCTGCTGCTGCTGCTGCTGCTGCTGCTGCTGATAACACTAAAGCTGCAACCACAACCACTAGAGCGCATGCACCTTCACGAACTCCCCTTTCCCCCTTCCACAAAGAACCATCCAGAGCAGTCCAAAATGCAACGGGGAAAAAAAGTCCTTTAGATTCCTTTTCATCCTCCCAAATGAATAAAATGGATCTACGCTCGCCACCCACACCACAACCATCGCAGTCGACATCACGATTGATGAATGCTTTCCAGCGATTAAAAAAGACGTCACAACGGAGTGGCAACCATGTGGTACCAGTAGATGTTATTAAACCATGTGCGTCTAAAAGTTCATTAGCGGATAAGATCAAGAATAAATTCCAGCCGAAAAAGAAGGAAAATGAAAAGAAAAAGATGACAACGAGCATGCCACGTTCATCTTCATTTTCTTCTATCCGACATTGGTCTACACAAGCAAACGGTAATAAGAGGATGGTGAAATCGAATTCGGTGACGTCGTTTCCGACGAGTACATGCTCGACGACGAGCTCAAAGGAGTCAGTGACGGAATCGGTCAAGATGGCTCAGAGTTTGACACTGACGAAATCGATTTCGTCGCATCGATTGTATAAGACCGCGACGACACAAGGGGAGAGTCGACCACGACAACCGTTACGAGCGGTGAACCCAAATGATTCGATGCGAGGGGATCCTCATTTACAGACGACGAAAAAGAAGAACAGTGTAGTACGATTTACAAAATTAGTGTCGGTGCGAGATACATTTTCCAAGATGGATTATGATCGCGCTTCAGATCCCGAAGCGGTGTGTACACGATTGACTCCTACCATGGCTCAACAAATAAAGGAAGAATTAAATGCATATAAATTGCATGAAATGCAGGTGCATGAATATAGTAGAGTTCACACTCATTTCTTTCTTTAAAAAACACGCCTCCCCTTTTTTTTGAAAAAAACAAAAAATAAACATGATTTAAATTAAAAAAAAGTGATTTTGTGCTTTTAGACGAAGCGGTTAGGTAAAAAATTTTATTTTTTTTTGAACATATTGTTTTTTTTTTTTTTTTTTTTTTTTTTTAAATGAAATAATATCTACAGTTCCAGAGATTTGATATTTTTTTTTTTTGTTGTTAAAAAAAGAGTGGAAGATTGTTTTTTTTTTTTTTTTTTTTTGTCTACAAAGTTCCATTCATAAAAAAAAAATTATGTATATATGTATATATATAAATAAATAATAATTGGTAGCATAATAATCACACACAGGGATAATAATAATAAAAAAGGGGGTGGGAGGGGAAAAAAAAAATAATATAACAGATACATCTGATAAAAATCAAAATGAATGGAAGGGTAAAAAAAAGAGAAAAAAAGGTAATCATGTTTAGTAAGCAAGTAACAAACAGGATGGTATATCAGGAGGCTTCTTGAGTTGAGGCAAAGATACATAATGTGCATCCATGTATTGTTTTTCTTGTATTATTTGTTGAATGATCAGATTGAAATCTATCTTGTTTACATGTTTCATGATAGATGCCACCCACAGGGTCATGTCCTCGATAAGGGGATTGACAACAGTCTGTACTGGCGTGTCCTTAGCAATCACCGTGTCCATAACAACAACAATGGGATTTTCCTCTCCTTCTTTGGGCATGACCACCTGTTCTATTGTTTCAAGAACATTATCAGCAGCAGCAGCAGCATCAGCATCACAAGTAGTAGAAACTACAGAAACAGCATCAGCATTAGCATTAGCATTAACAGCGGCAGGAACAGGAGGAGCAGGAGGAGCAGGATCAGCCAAAGTAGGCGGAGGAGGATTTAACAGAGCGATCATTTGTTGATCCCCATCATAACAGCAGTCCACGGGTATCTTGTGCCTGGCGTTAGAATGATGGAGTTTGGAACCTAATTCGATGAGAACTTTGACTACGGCATAGCGACGAAGAAAGACGGCGAGATGCAAAGAAGTATTTCCTTGACCGTAGATATGATTGACAAAGATCTTGAGTTCATCCTGGGTAGCGTGGGATCTCAAGAGGGATAGGAAAAGAAGGACAGTTTGTTCCTCTGCAGAGATGAGAGCCAACTGAAGCGAATTGAGGTCCGAAAAGGATTTTCCAAGATAGAGTGAAGATTTAGGATGGGATAATTTGACGATTTTGTGTTGCTGTGAAGCGGGTAACATACTTGCGTCATTGGTGATTCGAGAAGTGAGGGCGACACGAACGATATGTTCGAGTCTGGCGTCCTTAAAGAAATGGATGAGGCCGCGTTTATCATTCTCCTTGATCAGTGTTTGCATAGTACGCCATAGTTTTGCTGGAGAGCAACAACTGGAGGAGTTACACCCTTTATGAGGAACGGCACCACCAGTCTCACGTGCCATAGCTACTACTTTTTTCTTTTTCTTATTACAGATATAAAAAAAGAAAGAGAAAAAAAAAGTCTGGAGATTTCTGTATTATTATTATTTTTTTTTTTTTTTTTAAAAAAAAGAGGTTTGAAAAAAAAAAATAATACAGGAAAAATTAAAAAAGATTTTATTTTTTTTTCATTTTTTTCGTGAAATGTTGGGTTTATATAAGTTTTTTTTTTCTAGTTATTTGTTTCATACAGAAAACAACAAACAAATGCCCCCATGCTTCTCTAATTCTCTCTCTCTCTCTCTCATTTTTTTCTATCTTTTTTATCTCACCCCCCCTTTTTTTTTTAATATGACGATAAATGATTACCAGTTTTTTTTTTCGCACTTTAAAATCCCAAACGAATCATTGCTGAGAAAATCAACTAACCTTTTTTTGGGAGTAGAGACATACTCAAGGGAACAACCGCAGGAATATTTTTGTTGTTAAAAAAGGGAAACCATGGCATTGATAATAGATGTTGAGACGTAAAAGAGGTTGCGATGGAGATCCTGTATCCCCCCGTTCCCTTTTCTTGTCTCAGCGATGAGATGTATCTAATAACAGACATTTTGATTCTATTCATGCAAGTTTCCCGCCTCTTTTTGTTGTTGTTGTTATTGTGCGTGCCCTTCTAACGGTTTAGTGATGGGAGAGGAAACTCAATATGTTTGAAAAAAAAAAAAAAAGTACGTCAAACTTTTTTTTGTTTTTGCAGTCTTTCGGGGGAAAGAGTGATTTCTATCAAACCTTCCCTCCCCCCCTGAAAAAAAAATAACCTTTTTTTTATATGTATAAAGAAACACTCAAACTTTTTTGTTTACTTGATGCTTAAATGACTGAACGAAAAGTATTTTGCGATTGGAAAATGTATAGTAGTCATTCTATGTTAGAGGTCAGGGGGGTAAGATAGTCACAGACAAAAAAAAAAAAGTCTTTGTCTTTTCTCTCTTGATGGATACGACTTTCTTTTGAAAAGAGGTGTTTATGTGGGTTTGCGTTACTGCGAGATGTTAAAAATAATTGGAGGATGATTTTTTTTTCTTTTTTAAATAAAAGGTTAATTCTTAATAAAAAAAATTTACTTTTTTGGTGACACTCTATTTTCTATTTATAATCAATAAAAAAAAAGGAGGGGTTGTGTGTGTGTGTGTGTGTGTGTGTGGGGAGAAAGAAAAGAAAAAAAAAAAAAAAGAGGGAAGGGGGAAAATGTGAAATTTTTTTTTTCTCTTCTTCTTCTTTTTCTTTTTTTTTTTTTTAAGTAAAAAAAAAAAAAAATAAACCTAAAAAAATAAAATAAATAATTTAATTTTCTTAATATTTGTATATGCCAGTATATAACAATTCATCGACGAGTTTTTTAAGCGATAATAATGATAAAGGAAACGAGTTTAAACGGGAGACCAAAGATACAGCACTGAGAGTAAGGACGCCCTTTTTTTTTTTTATTTTTTTTTTATATATTTTTTTTTTATGAATGAGAGGAAAAAAGTGTTTCTTATCTTGTTTGTTAGTCTTTATGGAGAACACGAAATTCACTCTATGTGGTGCTGTTAACAATATTTGAGGCATTAGTGGTGATTATATTGGAAGCAGTTTTATTTGCTAAATTTAAGCAAAAGTATGGAAAAAGGGGTGTTTAGACTCATGTGAAAAAAAAAAAAATTAATTTCTTTGTTATTTTTTTTTTATTTGGAACAATCAGGATGGATTTACTGTCAGATTCTAAGACTGGAGTTGGATTATTAAAGGGAATTCCCGTGTATCTTATCATCTTTATTTTTTCCCTCATCTTTCAAGTGGCCCTTGCATGGGATGCCGTAAGTGTGAAAGCAACAGAGCTAAAAGAAAGAGGAAACTAACTATGATTAAAAAAGGTGCACAAGAAGAATACGATTCAAGTCATTGCATTTATACTATTTAATTTATGTTGTTTCAGTTACGCGGTATTCCAGTTCTCACAGATTCAAAAAGCGATTCAAGCAACTTTAGGTGATGATCCCTTTTTCTTTGAATTACAAAAACTCATGATTGCCAATCCAGTGGTGATGGGGGTATGTCAGTTGGCCTATTTCTACTTGGGTGCACGATTGTATTTGGAGTTTGGGTGGCGAATTTATAAAAAGATTGGGGCCGATCCAGATATTCGTAGCATGTATCGTTGGTATCAAATCTTTTTGACCATCATCAAGCTGGATATTTTCTTCTTTTTAGGTTTTTCGATTCAATATTTGGTACTGATATTACACCGTGGTGATGTAGAATATCCATTAACCATTGTAGCCTTACCATTGACCTGTATCGTCTTGATTTTGGCTGTGTATGCCGTACGACATGAATCCAGACAGCTGATGTTTCTGTTCTTTGTTGGCTTGGCTGCTGGTGTAGCCTATTTTATTTTCAAGATCTGTCGCATGTATGATTCAACACAGCATGACAAGTTTTTATATGTGTCGAATTTCCTGTCTTTTTTCGGTAAGTATACTACATACACACAAAAAAGAAAAAAATAAATTAATTTTGAATTTAGCATGTGTAACCTTGGTTTTATTGCTACTGACGATTGTCAATGCCTCTATTTGCTGGTATAATTTCGATAAAGGCTTAAAAGCCCATTGTAAGTGACTGGGGGGATAAATAATCTGAGAAAAAAAAAAGGTGGCTAATTTTTATATGTGTGTATGCTTAGTATTGCGAGATTTAGATGAACCATCTGCCTCTTCTCAAGAAAATGGTGGTCGTACATTATCACTCGATTAATTAACACTATACCCCCCCCCCTCCACTCCCCTTCTTTCCCTCTTGTATCTAGTATTACATGAAATCAATTTTTTTTTTTTTTTTTTTTTAATTGACAAAAACCCATTTTATAAATGCCAAGGCGGGTTTGGGGCTGATGGTTACCAAATTTGGGCTGATATTTTTTTTTTAGAGAAGGAAGGGCGATCATTTATGTTATTGTCCAGTCCCTCAAGAAATAGATAGTCCATACAGCAGATGGATTGCATGTGTTTTTTTTTTTGGGTAGATAATGGTTACACTGCGTATAAGTGATTTTGATAAAAGAATGAACCCTTTTCTCTAGTTTTGCTGCTTAAAAAATGTATTGTTTTGATTTTTTAGGATTATGATTTTCCAGTCCCCGATACAACATGATTTGGTTCCATCCGGGGAATGAAGAGAGAGAGAGGGCTGCGAAAATTTTAGCTGGAAAATAAAAAAAAGGGTTTTTTTTTTGGAACCCCCCTTTTTTTTTTTTTTTTTTTTTTTAACAAAAACTCCCCACTTTTTATTATTTGGGGACACCTTTTCTTTTTTTGTATTGTTTTAGTTTGGTGAAGGAGGGAAATTCGATTATATATAAAGAAAATATATTAGAAATTATGCGACAATTTCTATCTAAATTATTTGGGTCAGTTCGACTCGTACAAGAAGTAACGAGAAGTAATGACACTAATAGGACAGATGCCGAGGATCCTTCCTCATCCATGGAGAAACGCAACTCCAATGACAAGCCAATCATGTTACAGACGATCGAAATACCTACACTTAACTTGTATTGTTATCAACCCACACAAAAGTTTACTGTACGTCATTATAATAAGCCTTTCACTCCATATATAAACGAAGAAAAGAGTAAATCACAAAAGTTACTCTGTTTATGGCCTTTACCTACTGTCACACGCTACATGATTCTGATTGCCACTCTCATGTCTATCCTAAATTGGTTAGGTGTACTATCGATCGCTTGTTCTGCACCTTCCTTTATCATTTATCGATTGGATTTTAAAAATATGTGTTTAGCTCCCTTTCTCTTTGACTGGACTTTACAAGGTATGATGCTCTATGGTTGGAATCTCTTAATTCTCGGCTTATTTGAAGAATCTTTAACTCTCATGTTGGGAGGGGGAACTCGACGTTTCATTCATTGTCTCTTCTTTGTCTTTCTTTCCTTGTCTACCATTCGAGTCGGTCTAGGTTTCATCTTTTCAAAATCTACAGGCTGGGCCTTTCCTTCTCTCTTCTTTAGTAATTCCATGCATGAGTGCAGTCAAGGTAATATATAACTACTTATCACACAGTATAAAACTAACTCATATAACAGGACTGGCACCATTCTTGTTTGCATTGTTGGTAGTGCAATCGCTGTGCATCGGTGACAAGTACATCTTGATATACGGACAAGGAGAACATCACCAGATCACAGTTGCTAAAGTGACTTTGCAGTTCATCATGTGTCTTGTCAACTATACGACGCAGACCATTCTCTGGTGGTCACTCTCGGGACTATTCACGGGCTTTATCACGACCTTGGTGATGCAAGCTTGGCTTGCCTTTGAGAAAAGAGAGGTGAAGGATCAAACAGAATTTATGACTTTGGAACATTATCGACGTACACCTTTATGGCGATTATTGTGGTCTGCCACCAAAAGATCAGGTTGGGTCGTCCTACTGAGTTTACCCATCTTGTTGGCTTGGAATACCTATTATACTCGTTCATTTGTAGTGAGTGGCCACCAATTAAACACGATATCCCATGATCGATACCTATTTACATTTGTATTTATGACTGCACCACGTCGAGGAGATCCAGCCTATTTGACACGAACGATCGAATCCTATTTAGAGAACTGGCCTGAAAATCCAACAGTGGATTCACCTTATGCACGTATGCAGGCAATTATCTATACGCATTTCACCAACCATACACAATTTGAGGAAGCAAAAGAACATTTCTCGGGTACAGTGAAAGGACAAAGGTACTTGAAATGGGTCCATCAGCAAGGTGAGACATTGAATCAGAGGTTACATGTGTCCAAGGCCTTGGATTATGTGACAGAAACCTTCCAGAGCACCTATTATGCCTTGATGGAAGATGATTTCCCTGTATGTGGTCAACGTGAATGGCATGAGATTGAAACAGTGATTTTCAAGGCAGAGAAGACAGTGCCTAACCATTGTGGCGTCTTTGTCGGTACAGGTGGCAGGTAAAAAAAGCTAAAAAAAAAAAAGAGTTAAATGTAAGAGAGAGAGAGACTAATTGATGCGTAGTGGACTGTTTCTGAAACCGGAGATGGCACGTTTGACATCGCAGTTATTGTTGCACTATGTGGATATGCCACCGGACATTATTATTCAGAAATGCTTGATGGGACAGTTGCCGCAATGTGCTGCATGTAAAGATTCACTTGTGACCAGTAAAACCTTGCTCATGTATCATATTGGATATAATACTTCCACCAGTGATGATCGTACCTATAAAAAGGATGAATTCCAATGTGGATGGCGTCACCCCTTTGTAAGTCTTTTAAGATATATACATGTATGTGTGTACTCATTTCTTTCTTGTATAGAATGGTGATCCAAGTGTCATCACATTGTAAAATTAGTAATAGAACTCTCTCTCCTACCCCCCCCATTTAATTTCCCTTCTTTGTACATTATTTTATTATTTATTATTATTATTTTTTTTTTTTGTTCAGCATAATCCCCCCCTTAATAACCTTTCCCCCCATTCCTCAAACCTTTTTTTTATTATTATTATTATTAGATGACATTTATGAAACTTTTTATAGCAGCTCCCCCCAATTTTTTTTTTTTTTTTATATACAAAAAGTGAACAAAGAATTGTTGCACAAGAACGGAAAGGCATCCGATGATACAAACAAACAAAAAAAAAAAGTCCGCATGAGAGAGAGATTGAAAAAAAAAAAAGAGAAAGAGTTTTGCGCTATGGGCAAGTGCGTTGTCAAGCCTTATTGGTCCTATTGTTTTACAGAAGTGACATATCTGTCATGTTATTTACATTTACTTTTTTTTATTTTTTATTTTTTTTTTTTTTTGGAGAGCGAACAAAAAAAAAAAAAAAGTGGAAAAAAAAAAAGGGGGTTAAAGGGGGGGGGGATTTTTTTTGTGTGTGTGTGTGTGTGCATGTGTGAGTGTAGAAAAAAGAGAACAGGGGGGTTGAAAAAATATACAAAGGAGGAATTTTTTTTTTGTTTTTTTTAAAGAGGGCGAAATATGATACAAAAGTTGAGAAGTTAAAAAAAAGTTGCCTTTTTTAAAAAGAAGTCTCCCAAAAGTTAAACTCTGGAAGTTCTTGTGCACAAACAGCAGAAGGTTCAACATCGGGTGTCAAGGACAATGAAAGAGAGGAAGAAGTACAATAAGGAGGATGATTGAATAGAGTCGTGTTGTTATTCCAAAGAAAGACGTTAGCAGAACTAGGCGGAACAAACCAATGATCATCACCTCCAAAATGGTATTCAGAGGGTGTACCCGCTTCACTGCAACTACTACTAGAATTAGAACTGCTGCTGCTGCTGCTGCTGCTGCTGCTGCTACTACTACTGATGCTGCTGGGCCAATCAGAATCTCCTTCGTCAAATATTAATTGTGATTCGTCGTAAGTGTCAGCCGATGAAATAATAGAGGAAACATCATCCATACCCAAAGAAGACATTTCATCATATTCATCCTCCTCCTCTTCTTCTTCTTCTTCAGGATGCGTATGGTGATTAAGAGAAGCCAATACTTTGCTTTGATGTCGAGCGGCATAACGCCATGTGACAGTAGAAAGTAATTTAAGACTATGATCATCATCCATTTGAATAAAACACCTTGGACAACGAAAGGTTTCTGCTAATGCCTTTTCATCCAATGCAAGACACTCTAAATGTAACCAATGACAGCAATCATCACATTGTACCATCACACCAAATTCTTGTCGTGAGGAAGTACATATACATTGAATCGTATCCTTCTTTTTCATCATCATCGGTGCTGTCGTTATCTCTTTGGGTGGTCTGCCTGGACGACGACGGCTTGCCCCATTTAGAACTACATTTTTTTTTTAAAAGTCAGAAAAATATTCTCATGGACGCTTTTTTTTTTTTTTTTTTTTTTTTACGCCAACATGTAAACAAATTTTTTTTTTTTTTTATATGTATATATTTTACCTTTGGGTGGTTGAATCTTTTCTAGAGGATCATGAACAGCCATTTCAATTAAGGTAGCACCTAATCGTGAAGCATGATCGAGGGTGGATTGAGGTTGAAGAAGTTCGTGATTGTTGGTAAAAGTGAATTCGATTTGGTTAGGATGATGAAGGTCTATCTGAGCCTCAGAGGCAACAAAGGTCAGATAACGCTTGAGTAAATCCAAATGATGTAAGACGGGTTTTCTTCTTTTTGGTGTGGATGGTGTGGATGGTGTTGTAGAGGTGGTGGTGGTGGTACTGGTGGTGGTGGTGGAGGAGAGTGGTGGTGGTGGTATTGACCAATCAGCAGATGACAACTTGGACAAAGTTTCCATGGATACATATTTATTATGATGAGGATGAGGATGAGAAGTGTTGTTGTTGACAGACGGTTGCACGAATCGTTTAGAGAGATGCGATAGACGACTTTTTAAGGTCTTTGCGATAGCCTTGATGTCTGTTAAACTAGATTTTTTGGTGACGGAAGACTGTTGTACACGATTCAAATACACAATTTCCTTTGTCTGGCAACTAAAATAATCATTTTTTTTTGTCAGAAAATCATTGTGTACCGTTACTTTTTTTTTTCCTAGTTTCTTACGTTGATTTCATTTTACAAAGGGGGGGGGGGAGAGGAAGGGGGGGGTATTAGATAGAAAGTAAAGTAAAAAAAAAAAGAAAGTTTATGAAAAAAAAAAAAAAAGAAAAAAGAGGTAATTATTTTTTTTATTTTTATTTTTTTGGATGTAAAAAAAAAAAAAAAAAAAAAAAGGGTGCGAATAATAAAGCGATCTCTTTGTTGGGAAAAGAGGAATAAAGTTTCGGTGATGATTTTCAAGCTATCCGAGTTTAAATGTCCGCATAAAAGGGTTACCATGGATCTTTTTTTGGGCCTTAGTTCCCTCAAAAAAAGACGTCATTCCTATCAGTTGAAAGAAGTTTTTAACAGCAGCGACAAAAAAGTGACACTGCTGTTATGCAACACTCTTTTCCCCCATTAGCCTTGTGTAACAGACACTTACCCTCTTTTCTCTCTTTCTCTCTCTTTAATGTGTGTAATGCGATGAGAGTATTTACTTTTTTTTTTAAAAAGAGGGATTTTTTGTTTCAGTATCATTTCTCCCACCAATGTTTTGTTTTTTTTTTTTTATTTATTTTTTTACGCCTTTTTTTTTTTTTTGGAGCCAATCAGTTCCAAAATAATTAAATTAATCCAATTTTGGAAAAGAGTGGGGGGGGGGGGAAAAGAAAGAACTCTTTTGGGGGGTGGAAAAGAACTGATTGACGTCAGCTGAAGTGATCTTGACCCTTTTTTTTATTATTATTTTTTTTATCTTTTTTTATTATTACAGTTTTTCTCGTGATGGCCATTCCAGTACGAACATTAACTGCTCTTGCAGGACTTGGTTTAACAGGTGCAGCGGGAGGTTACTATTTCATTAAACCTACCGTGGTTAAACCCGTACCTTCTCCTACACCAGTAGCCAAATACCACGACTCGCGTCCGTTTACTTTATTACCCAGTACAGATATTGACCAACGTCTTCGGTCAGGACAGTTTGCGAATAAGGTATCTACACCCGAGGTCAAAGCTATTTATTCCAACCAATTAGCTTCCAATAACCCCGTAGAGGATAATTACAGCATCCATACATTGGGTCAAGGTCTCATTGCCGGTGTCTACGACGGTACATATATATATATATCCTATTGTTTAGGAACCTACCTATTGGAAACTCACGTTTAGATGACCTTTTTTTTTTTTTTTTTGTGTGTAGGTCATATTGGTCCTCATTGCTCTCGATTAATCAAGGACCAATTACCCATCTATATGGCTCGTGCAATAACAACAAACGAACAAGAGGGTTCCACCGAAGACGCGATTTCTACTGCCTTTGTCGATTTGGATCAGGATATTCAACAACGATTTTACAACTTGTTTCCAAAGAACTTGAAGCATACCACGGAACGAGATATTCGTGCCGCTATTGCACGTCAACCCGATCAAGCTGCGACAGAAGCGATTATTCAAGAAGCGATTAATGGATCTTGTGCTTGTGCGGTTTATATTCATGACGGTGTGATTTATTCTGCCAACACAGGTGATTCTCGTGTCGTCAGTAAGTGGGACCTTTTTTTTAAAAAAAAAAAAAAGATAGCAACCGATCTCTCACATTCACACACATTTTATAGTTGTGAGTCAGGATGAGGAAGGAAATTGGAAGGGTAGACGATTGGTAGAGGAAGAATCGCCTGCTAACCCTGAATGGCGTGCTCATATGCTTTCACAACATCCCGAGAGTGAAGCAGATGTGATTGTCATGAGAAATCGTATTTTTGGACTGATTGCCGTAGGTGGATGTAAGTGTGATTATAAAAAAGAGGGAAGGGGGGAAAAAAACTAAAATCAAGTGTTTCTTTAGCGTTTGGTGATATTATGTATAAGGTACCTGTTGATTATCAGATGAAGGTACTTCCCTTTATCCCTTATGACATTTACAAAACTTTTGCTCGTTATCATCACCGTATTGTTGTCAATTACCATACACCACCTTACCTCCAATCCAAACCACTTGTGTCACAACACAAGTTAGAGAAGGGTGACCGATTTGTGATTTTGGGTACGGATGGATTATGGGACGAATTAAGCTGGGATAATGTACGTAGTACGAATGGAGACCAAGTGGCTGCCACAATGATGAGTCAATGGAAAAAAAAGGGAGGTGAATCCAACCCTGCTACCCATTTAGTGCGTCAAGCCTTATTATTTGAGGCTGTGTATAAAAACGTGGGTAAGAAGGAAGCGGTGGAGGATGAGACATTGGAATTGTCTAAACGTTTGACTCGAAAGCCATCAAGAAATTACCGAGATGATATTACAATTACTGTGATTGAGTTGGATACAACGGAGGATACACCTGTGTATGAAAATGTAGGACCTGTGCATGAAACAAAAGAGGTTTTATTTGATGTGCCTCGGTTAGCAGAACCTGTGAAACAGGCTTCTTGGTTCTCGGGCTGGATTTGGTCTCGCTTGTAGTATAGCAACCCCCATGAGAATAATAATTGTAATAAAAGGGGATTTTCTTCTTTTTTTTATATATATATGTGGGTAGTGGGGGGGGGTTACTGTTGTATGAACCGTTTCTTGGTTACCTTCAAAAATAATGATAGTTTTGGGACTGCTCTCCCATAGTAGATTGTTTTAATCTAAGCCCGCCTGAAGGCTCTCTATTATCATCATCAGATATAAAATTTGGCCTTTTTTTTTTGTAATTTCAGAGAGAGATATTTATGAAGTCATCGTCGCCTTATCAACTGTCAAAGAAAAAAAAAGTGCATCTCCCGCTCAAAAAGAAAGGGGGTGGGTTCTTCCAAGGTGATAACATCCCTTTTAGTAGTAGTCGTAGTCTAACTATTGTTCGGTTTACCCGCCAATTTGTAAAAAAAGGGGGGGGGGGGAATAAAAAGACTAAGAGTATAATAACAGTCTTTATGATTGGATAAACCAAGGTGAAACGAAAACTCCAATCCGTCAAAAAAAAAAAGAAAAATAAACAACCCCTCTATAGCAAATTAAAACAAAATAAAAAAAAACAATCAACAATAAGCGTGCGATGATGATTGATCGGTGATAAAATGGATCATCATCGTCAGCGGGAAAGGGTTGGTATCCTTCATTGACATTTTTTGTGTTGTGTTGTGCAGATGAAACTCTCTTTATGCATTAAAAAAAAAAAGTGCTCAGACAACGGGACATAGGGGGTCTGTCTTTTATTTTTTTTACATGTAGTGCCACAACAAAAGCTTTGGGTTAGATTCCGTTTTTTTTTTTTTTTTATGCCGCCCCCAAATATTTATCAAACAAATCTTATCTGCGCATTGGGCTCTCTCTTTTTGAAATAAGAAAAAACCTTATATGTCGTCGATAGACATGTGATACAACAACACATGTAACTCATCTGATGTTTTCGTAAATTACATAAATAAAAAGTCTTGTCTAATAATCAAGTGTGTCCGACCGATTTTATTTTTTATTTTCAAATCTGGAAATCACACAAGTGTCTAACATCCAATCATTTTTTTTTTAGGGAATCGTAAGAATTATCGTCCCCCTTCAAAAAAAAACACACACACACACGTATAGACTAGAATAAGGTTTGTTCATTAGATGACTTCCCTTTATTTTTTCTCCCACTGAAAGAGTGCTTCCCCCCATCCCTCCCGTTGAGAGTGATACATTATCTTATCCATGATATACTGACAGGCATGATCTAAAGCACACTTTCGTTGCTATTGACAAACAAATAAAGTCTTTAAAAAAAATGGCTGACCTTTGCCGGAGGGGGTCTTTTTAGTCTTGTTAAGATCACTTACTCAGACTCGAAGGCACAATAGTAATGTAGTATTCACTGTTAAAATGAGCTACCTGGATATCTCCCACACTGTATAAATAGATCACTCAACTCTTCTTTCATGAACTTGTTTTTGTCGGAATTCCACTAGTTATTTCGTAATTCAGTGTGACAAAATTAAGTTTTTCTTTTGCAGAATTCGTAACATGTTATCGAGGATATATATCCCATTTTGTGGGTCTCTCTTCCTTTTTTTTTTTTTTTAAAAAAAAAAAAAAAGAGACCCTAGAAATCACACACAGACACACACTCTCTCTCTTTAGTGAACTACGAGTTTCTATTATTTTATCATTGTATTGCATTTGAATAACGAAATGGGTTTTTGATGTCTGAGCAATACAATCATTGAGCCTGATTAGGACCAGTATCAAGGTTACTCAAGGTTTCGTGCGCGAGTCATGCAATGTGTCTCACTTTTATCAAAGTTGTTCTCTCAGTGTTTTTTTTTTTTTGGGTGGGGCTGGATGACTCTCTGTATGAACTACCAGATAAGGGATTAGTAACAACTTTGCTCTCTCCTAAAGATGGTCTTTACGTTTTTTTTTTATATAATCGTGTACTATCACTTGATAACAAAAACATGATTGATAAAGGAGGACTTGTTTATGTCAAGATACTTAAATCGGTGATAGTTCTAGACCTTTAACAAGAATTTGTTTATGTCGGGAATGTGTTTTTTTTGTTTAGAATGAATTTGTACTTTTGATAATTCAGGGGGGGGGGGGGAACAATAAAGACAAAAATAGTGGGCAGACCTTTTCTATGAAAAAAGCGTTCAACTCATCATATTGTTGAAAGCCTATCTACAACTTATTCTGATGATCATAAATTCTAGTCTCTTATCTTTTTTTTTTTTCTAAAGGAAAAAAATAATCATTTATCTCTTTGTTATCGATATAACGTGCTCAAAACTCAGCTAGAGTCTTCTTCAGAAACGAATCCAGCTCTCTGGCATCAAAGGAAATAAATCATGATACTGTACGAGGATGTTAATGTTGTTTTAAGGTATAAATTGAAAACATATTAAGACTTATAAAGAATGTATCTAGGCAAAATAACTTTTATTATATAATTACAGCTTTCCCAACTAATGATTTTCCAAAAGGCATTTTTAAACATTACCTTTATCGTTTCACTAGGAGTTGTTATTCCTGTCAGGTCCTTTGAAGCCTGTTTTCCACTCCTTTCATCCAAAAATTATCACAATCAATTTAATTTTAACCTTCCATCGTTTTAATAGCACGATCATTACCAGAATCATTTTTTGATTACAGAAAGACTGTATTTCGAGTCTGACGGTTTCCTTGTCAACAGAAAAACTCGGCTTCAAAAAATAGCTTTTTTTTTTTTTTTTATAAAATAGCTATCACTTCATTGACCGACATAGTCTCAACAAAAAAAAGATGGAACGTGTCGTGTGTCCTCCCATCTCAAGTTCATTAAGACCTTCTCAGTTGTATTTGTCTGCTATCACTTTTATATCCGTGTTGAGCTGCTCATACACTCGTCTTCCAAAAGACATCCTCGGAACTGCCCTTTCAATTTCTTCTACGGGTTGAATACAGATAATAGACTGTTGAAAGCAAATGGCTTGCCATCAAGTATTATTGTGAATCGTTTGAATAAACAATAAAAAAGTCAAAAAGGAAAAAGTTTAGTGCGCATATAATTAGCCTGAAGGATTAAGCCACAGACATTTAAATATTTCATGCAATTTTTTTTTGTTTTTTGTTTATGAACTTGTTTTTTTCTTTCTCAATCTTCCAAATGTTCAGACTCTAATGTGATAACAGATAAGTTTTTGAACTTGCTCAGTAAAACGGTCCAATTGATAGGTGTGTCAACGTCGTAGGCCCCTAGTTGCTATACTTTCACCACTCCGCCGAATATTGCCAACGTTTGTAGGCCAAACGGACACGCCGGACTTTTTGTGCCTGCCTAAGCCTAGTACCTTATACAGCCACCCTATTCTCATTTGAATCTTGACTCGGACACGTTGTTCCTTGCGGTTCCCTTGTGTTCAGCCCAAGCCTTGTTAGAATTTGATGGCAATTGACACTAGAAATAGACGAATTACTGATAATATTTTTTTTTTTTCTATAAAAAAAATATAGACAAAGTTGCAATTTCCTACACTCAATCATGTAGTGATGTTACAATTTATACAATGCGTCTTCCTTATAACATATACCGGTGGTTTAATGTCGTTCTCAACATAAAAATAAATATACCCTTACCAATTATCAAAGGATTACAATTTTTTCTTTAATAAATTTATATCTATTTGATAAATCAATCGAATTATTACTTATCATGTTTGGCTACAGTTACTAACAGGAGCATAGTATACCAGGATAAGCAGTCCTTTCTAGATAAACCAACAGATTGATTTCAGGCTTCTTCGCTCAGTATTTTTGACACGCGTCAAGAAATCTATTATAAGTTGCCAAATCAGAAAAACTTGATTGATGGGGGCAAACTTCTTGAAGTTATCTAGACGGCCTCGAAATGTACATCTTGGTTGTACGGCTTGATGTTGACATATGAAAAAAAAAAAAAACCTCCAGTTTAAAAAAGCATTGATAGGCTGTATCCTCAGATATAATACATTGCGGAGACTATCAACCACCGAGAAGCGGGATGCAGTACTGTTTTTGTATATTAACGGTGGCACATGTTTCATATTACCAGGACAAAAAAAAAAGGGAATATCTATCGGTTGATACGATGAATGTCCCAATAATTTCAGGTTATTCGCTTTCAGGAAGGACCCAACAAAGTTTCATCTGCTTCTGACAGTTCCCATTCACTTGAAGGCGGGATACTAGTTAGCTTTTCCAGAACTCAGATACTGCCGTGTGATAAATTGGCAGCACTTGACGACTATATTGTCAAGCGTAACCGTTTAAATGACGCTTCTGCCATTGTGGTTTGTAACTTTAAAATTCTTCAACCTCCAGCAGAGTCTTTTTCAGTTTTCTTTAATAGCAATAATACATTTAGTCTGTTATTACAATTACGCAGATTAAAATCAGCAGAAATATTGAATTCAATTCCAAGCGAGACTTCAAATAAAAATAAAAAAAAAAACTAGAAAACGCGCAGACATAGTTAGCATATGTTTATTGTTACTTAAGATTATCCTATTCCATGTAATAGCTACGCACACCCCGGCCGTGCCTAATTTATAAAAATTGGCTGTGTGTTTTATTTCGTAATTAAAACCGACCTGTAAACAGCCTTGATTTATTTAAAGTTTATGTTCATATAATTTATATTCATTATCCGAGGCTACCTTTTAACGATCGAAGCTTATTTTTTTTTTATCAAACCGAAAATCTCAATGTTGATTAAATAATATGAGTATACTAGTTATTATCCTTTATGCATTTATTCCATGAAGATGGCCCTTAAACAAGGCGGGGCGAAGCTTATGATTTAATTCCATAAATTAAAAGCGTAGAAGTATATGGAGTCAATGTAACAAGTTTTGTTCAAGCACAAGAAAGTGCCATTAGGCATCTCTAACGAATAGCATCATCCAGTAAACTTTTATATCTAAAAAAAAAAGCAATTTAAAGTGCATAATTTCCATCCCAAATGATATCATACTGTGACTTTGGGGTGATAAAAGAAGGAGCGATCACCAGACGGGGGGAGGCGGACATACGACAAGTGTCATTGCATGAATGGGGAACCTTTTTTTTTTTTCCCTCTTTTATTCTTTTCATTTTTTTTTTTTTCTACAATATAATCAATATTAAGCATTTACACATATGACGGACTCTATAAATCATAATGTCTTGCAGTTTGTTTCAGCAGCTGCACAGGTTGTATGTATTTAGCAGGTCCAATTTGTTTTCTAATATAATTAACCTGTATTTCTGTATTCCATATATAGTTTGAGACACAGGAAGGTGAAGACTTGAAAGGTACCATTGACTCGTTGTCCCTCACAACTAGATTAACATTTTCCCTCTTGTTTTGAAATTAGGTTCTGCGAGTGGTAAACACAAAAAAAAAAAAAAAAAAAAAAAAAAATCGAATAGACTCATCGACTCGTTTCTTGAATTTAAACTTTTTCTATACATAAAAAAAAAAAACTAGATTTACGACATTCGACTGATGGTTTATTCACAAATAGTAACCACACCTGGGACATACCTAAAACATATAACGACACAACAACCAAAGTGGTAGAACAAGTTGTATGTGAAAAACCCGATCAAATTTGTCAATTGTTGGCCGAAGCAACCGGAGAGGAACCAATCATTACCGCAGCTCCAGTAGAAACCGTATCAAATCATAGCGATCAAAGCGTCGAAGAAAGACTGAGAAATCTATTTCATTTGCCCAATCATGAGATATTAAAGGGCGAATGGCCTTGTTACATTGTACAATCTGCTATCGTGCCGGGCTTTATGTACCTAACCAGCAATTATATTTGCTTTTACGCTTCATTGCCCAAAGGCCAGGTAAAAAAAAAAAAAAAAATAGGTGGTGTGATGAATGAGGGGATAACGTGCATCAATATATAATAAAAAAAAGGGAGGACTCACATGTCATTTAGATTGCTTTCAGTAAATCCGGTTATCTTTTATTAAAAAAATCTGGAAAAATGAAGACGAATTATGAACGCTATTACTTTGATATAAAACAAGATGTGCTAGCATGGTTTGAAAGTTCTACAGATACATATTCTCCATTAGGCAAAATTGATCTCAAATATGCATTGGCTGTACGTCAATCCACAAAAAGAAAATATGGTCTTAGGATAGTGACAATGAATAAAACCTGGCATCTTCAGGCAGATACACATGCTGCGGTTATAGAATGGTACAACAACAACAAAAAAAAGGTTCCCTTTCTAACAAAAACATGTTCATTCTTATCTCTTGTTATTGTAGGACAAATGCTCTACAAAAGGCAATATTTAGAGCGAAAAATAATGGCAGCAGTTTAAAAATCACATTACCCTTTGAAAATATTCTGGATATTGAGCAAACAGAGGCATTTGAGTTCCAAAGGTTTCTTAAAATAAGAGCCGTTGGTATTGATGATAGTTTTGTTATGGATGAGGTAAATAGTGATTGAATAACAACCAGCCCACACAAAAGATCAATTATGCCCTTTAACATCCTCTTTTTTTTTTTTGCTAGTATTATTTTGCATATTTCTCAGATATCGAGCATACTTTCTATTGCTTAAAATCAGCATGGGAACTCCATTCTAATCATCAGAACCAGCATCAATCTACCGTGTCGCAACATTTAAGCTACATGGAAGACTCTGAAAACAACTCTCCATCGCTTTCTATCTCGGATTTGTACGACGCTGATTCTCAGCCTATTACCATTGGGTCTTCACTATCCCAACCTGCTCAGCCTAAACGATCCAATTCTGTTGTGGCCAATGCATTGGCCGTTCCTGGTGTTCTCAAAGACTTTCTTTATCCGTCTACGTCCACCAGTAAATCCACGATAAGGTCGGATGCCTCGATAAAAGAGGAATCGTCGAGCTCAGGTGATGAGGAGCAATCACTGGGTTGGCTACATGAGAAGCGTAGGTCTGGAATGAAGTTGATGTATGGATTATTAGGAAGTAATACAATGGCTGGTAGTCCATCCACTGCTTTTGAAATCGACGATGATGAGGATGACGATGAAGATGACGATGAGGATCATACATTTAATCCAGCACATACGGGGTTTCAAGCAGACGAAGCGGAAGTGCTGGATGATCGTACCATGACCAACTTTAAAAAATACTTTGTCTTGGCCGAATCTGAAAAACTGTTAACAGGTAAAAGAAAGAGAGAGAGCAAAGGAATAGAGTTAGATGGGGAATAATGATTTGTCTTTTTTTTTTTTTTTTTTGGATACAGTATATCGATGCTCTCTAATGAAAACATTGCCTTGTTACGGAAAGTTGTATATCTCTACCAATTATATATCATTTAACTCTAAAGGGTTTGCAACAAAAGCAAAAATGATTATACCTTTCACTGATGTTATACGAATTCAGAAGCTCAGAAGTAGGGGATATATTTTCCACTCTCTTAGTATTCTTACGCAGACAAAGAAGGAGGTTTTTTTGGAGTTTTCATCCATCACTCGACGTAACAGTTGCTTTGCCAAATTATTTTTGCAACATAAGCGTGCTTTGGAATCTCAACTTGAGCCTGATCAGATTGAACAGTAAGTCAGAAAATTTCATGAGGAAAAGTGTATTATAACTTACTTTCTCTACCCTAGAAACATCAAGGACTGGGAGATGAAGTTGATGGAAGATGAAATCAAGGACAATATCGAAAGAGTGGTTCCAAAGAATTCAAACCTGCCAATTCTTTCACGTATACCAACTGAAACTATTGTTTACAAAAAACCGGAAAAGTCACTTCATTTTACCTGTATCACAATTGGAACGAGAGGTGATGTACAACCCTATATCGCTCTTTGTAAAGGATTGATGAAGGAAGGACATCGTTGTAGAATAGCTACCCATGATGAGTTTCAAGGCTGGATTGAAGAGCATGGCATTGAATTCAGAACTGTTGGTGGAGATCCTGGTGAGCTTATGGTAAGTTTTTTTAAATATGCGTATAGATGAGAGGGGATTTCAAGAGACTAATTTGTTCATAGAGAATTTGCGTTGAAAATAATTTCTTTAGTGTCAATTTTGTTGTGGAAGGTCTTCGACTTGTACAGTATAAAATATACTTTAGTAAATTGTGTTTCAATTAACCGCTCTCCATATATACATAGTTCAAGGATTGGATTGATGACTTATTAACATTTTCGTGGAAAGCTGTACAAGGCACTGACATTATCATTGAGAGTCCCAGTGCCATGATTGGCGTTCATATGGCTGAAGCACTACGTGTGCCGTATTTCCGATCCTTTCCCATGCCCATGACCCGAACAAGATCTTTCCCTCATCCATTTGCCACACCAAATAATCCAAAAGGTCGAATTTATAATGACATGACCTATGTTTTATTCGATCATGCAATATGGAGAGCCATTGCTGCACGCACGAATTCTTTCCGACAATCTGTTTTGGGACTACCTGCCACTAGCTATGAAAAATTGGAAGTATGGAAAATCCCGTATCTGTATTCTTTCAGTCCTAGTATTGTTCCTAGCCCTCTTGATTGGCTAGATTGGATTCATTGTACAGGCTATTGGTTTTTGGATAATCCTCAGGTACCAACTAATTGATTCAGCGAGTCCCCCCCTTTTTTTCCCCCTTCTTTCTAACCAAAAACACTCTTCTAGACGGGTTGGACACCAGATCCGGAACTCAAAGCATTTATTGAAGCACAAGATATCCGACCGATTGTCTATATAGGATTTGGATCGATTATCGTATCTGATCCACAAGAGATCATCAAAGTGATTATCGAGTCTGTTCTGTTGTCGAATGTAAGGGCAGTTGTATCTCAAGGGTGGTCTTCCCGACTCTCAGAAGGTACAGGTAATGAAGGTGAAAACATGTTAAAGAAGCATCCGGGTACTATCTTGAGTGTCCAGTCTGTTCCTCATGACTGGCTTTTCCCCAAGATTAGAGCCGTTGTTCATCATGGTGGTGCAGGAACAACAGCTGCTGGACTCCGAGCAGGAAGACCGACGATCATCAAACCGTTCTTTGCTGACCAGTTTTTCTGGGGTGAACGTATAGAGGAAATGGGATTGGGAAGGTGTATCAAAAGTTTAACTGTAGAACAGTTATCAGCAGCACTTCGTGTAGTTTCCACAGATGAAAATATGCTGAAAATGGCTAATAGAGTGGGACAAAAGATCAAAGCTGTAAAGTATATCTGAAGAAAGAAAAAAAAAAATCTTCATGGTAACTAAAATTTCATGTGTATCTAGGAAACAGGCGTTGAGACAGCCATCCAATGTATTTATCGCGATATGGAACTTGCGAAAGCTAGAACCATGTCCTCGATAAAAAAGACATCAGCAACAGATGATGATATTATGTCGGCTAGTTTTGGAGATGATGATCAAGACTGGACCTTGATTGATGATGCTGCTTCCGGCTCAATTTCTCCCGGATCATGGAAACCAAAAGATATTTAATAAATTAAGGCTGGGGATAGGTAGTGCGCGATATATGTATTCGTTAGCAATATTATTTTTTTATTTTATTGAGAGTATTTACAAAAGGAAGTTGTTGTTTTTTCATGCATTTTTATCATTAAGTAGAACGCATTCTTGCACTAGCTTCGCTGGTGATAGATTCGATGACATCCAACTTGAGTAATTCCTTTACAGTATAATCTAAAGAAGCCTCGTATGTGTATACAATAACCGTATCGTTGATATGCATATATTGCTTAGCTAATGCTGAGATACAATTCGAAACTCTGGCAATATCTTGTCTCTCTTCCAAGGTGATGTCCTAGATAAAATCGTAGTCATTCCATTAGCTTACATGTGCCTATTTTACTCGATTATTCTCTCTCCCTCTATCTCTTACATCGTTTTCACTGGAATAATAGACGGTAGCATCGGTATCGTCACCAATCACTTGACTGAATTTCTTATGAACCCAAATATAGCCATTGAGACCAAGGATCACGTCAACACCACAAGGGAGCGAGTGAAATTGTGATTTACAACGTTGAACGAGTACAGGAGGAACGCAAACAAAAGAACCGTTTCTTAATTTACAGAATTTGAAACCACGAGTGTGGAGACCCATAGTTCCATCACCGTAAAAGGCTTGTACTTCGGCCACTAACACATCGCCCTCTGCAAAAAATTGTCTCATTTGAAGTTCATCGGCTTCATTTTTACGTCTCTACAATTGGGAATAGGGTTAATGACATCTTTAGTCTGTGTCCCGTTCTTTTCGTTATTTACTTGTACGCCACCAGGAAGACTGACTGAACTTAATAAAAGGTTGGCATCTTGTCTAGCATTAGTATCAACTTTCCAACGTCTCATTGCGACCTATTATTGTGATGAGTACATGGCATGAATAAAAACGAAATTACTCAAAAAGTACCTCGGTAATACGGCCAACGACAATATCACCAATTTCACCGGTATAACGAGTCTTTAAAGGTTTGACAGACAATAATTTATTAACTCTTTCCACAGCACCAGCAACGGAAGAAATGACAGTTCCTTCACCGTCAGTATAGGTACCATGACCTCTGTTTGCAATCGTCAGTTTCTTCGCCATAACACTTGTTTTTTTATTTTTATTTTTTACCTCATGAATTGTTGATCTGTTGTAACTGTCTCACCTGGGTTGACCAAATGAGCTTGTTCACCGTCAATTTCCATACGATCGCTTTTGACCTTTGTTGTAGGTACTGGTGATAATATAGTCAACTCCATGTTTGTATAAAAATAAAGCAAAAAGAGGAAAGTGGAGAGGGAGGGAGAGAGAAAATTTTGAAAGTCAAGTATTACGCGCACTTTCATTTCGATATAAGCCACCCTCCTGAACAATCAGCATTAATCTTTTGGATATTGCTGCATAACACACTAATGAGCAGTAAACCTTTTTCTAGTTTTTTTGCAGATATTATATATTGTTCATACTTGTAACATAGGGAAATCGAGCTTTATCTCCTTCACCCCCCAAAGAAACTCAGGTTAAATGAATGTGACCAATAAAAGAACGGGAGTTCTGTAATTATGCTTTCTAAAGAAATCTTTCAACTCTTCCATTGGTTACATCCCATTTTGGGGCCTGTTGGCAAGCCAGCCAGCGGGCGTGACTTTATTATTCGAGAACAAGTCACTGAGTTTTTTGACATTTTTTTAAACCCGACTTTTCGATAAAACAGAATGGAAGCTTTTTTTTTTTTTACCTTTTGCTTTTATAGATCTAACCCATAAAATATAATTAAAAAATGAAATTGGACGCTAAAGCCCTCCGTTATATGAGCTCCGAAGACTTTCGAGTTTTGACAGCTGTAAGTATACATTAAGCCAGAATCAGATCGAGATCTCGAGAAACTAACAAAAAAGCTATAGGTCGAAATGGGTTCCAAAAATCACGAAGTTGTTCCTAGTTCACTTATTGCCCAAATTGCCCAATTACGTGCTGGTGGTAGTCACAAGCTTGTGGGTGGTTTAGCAAAGAGAAAGTTGATTGCCAGAGTTCAAAATATGAGTTACGATGGTTACCGTTTAACCTACGGTGGATACGATTATCTTGCTTTAAAGACATTTGCCAAGAGAGGAACAGTCTACTCTGTTGGTAACCAAATTGGTGTTGGTAAAGAGTCCGATATTTATTTAGTTGCAGATGAAGACGATAATCAACATGTTTTAAAGCTTCAAAGATTGGGTCGTATGTCTTTCCGTACCATCAAATCCAAGCGTGATTATCTTCAAAATCGTAAATCTGCTTCTTGGATGTATATGTCTCGATTAGCTGCCATGAAAGAATTCGCCTTTATGAAGGTCCTTTATGAGAACGGTTTCCCCGTACCTGAACCTATTGATGCCAGTAGACATTGTGTCGTCATGGGCTTAATTGATGCTTTCCCTTTACGTCAAATCGAAGAGGTCGGAAACCCCGGTAAACTTTACTCAGAATTGATGAGTATGATTGTTAAATTGGCTCAATATGGTTTGATTCATGGTGATTTTAACGAATTCAATATCTTGATCAAGAGTGATGGTTCTCCTGTATTAATTGATTTCCCTCAAATGGTTTCCACTTCTCATGTCAATGCTGAATTGTAAGTAAATTTAGTTTTCTCTTTTTCTTCAGATTAGAATTCTAATTCTTCTCTCTCTCTTTCTAGCTATTTCAACCGTGATGTCGAGTGTATTCGTGTCTTTTTCCGTCGTAGATTTGGCTATGAAAGTGCATTATATCCCAGATTCACTAAGGATGTCAACCGTGAGTTCTGTTTGGATGTTCAAGTTGCTGCTAGTGGATTCAGTAAGAAAATGCAAAAGGAATTAGAAGCATACCAAGAGGAAATCAAAGACATGTCCGACGAGGAAGAAGAGGAGGACAGCGATGATGACGATGACGACGAAGAGGAAGAAGAAGAGCAAGATATACCCTCAGAAATGACTGAAGAAGAAAAGATGGAGATCAAATTAAGAAATATGCGTCTTGGTAATACAGAGGAAACTGAATCTGAAGAGGAAGAGGAAGTGGTGGAAGAGGAAGAGGAGGATGACAGCGCCGAAGAAGAATTATCTGAAGAGGCAGAGCTGGCCAGACGTGGTGAAAAGATTGAACGTTTAAATAACCGTGATTTTAAAGCTCATCGTGATGTGAAACCCAAGAAATCTACCAAGAAACTATCAGTGACTGCAGCAGCGGCAGCTAAAGACGAAGAGCTCAAAAGCAAAGTTGCTCGTACTCTCAAGAGTCAAACCAACAAGCAAAATGTTAGAAATACTCGTGGTAACAACCTCAAGAACAAGGGAAAGAGAAGTGACAGAGCAGCTGTCAAGGGCGGCGACATCTTTGATTAAAAATAAAAACGTCAAGACATTATATAACACATTGCTTTTCCCCTCCCATTTGTCATATTACCTAATAAATATCATTTAAATACATCTGGATTACTTACAATTTATGGCTACAAAATGCGTTTTCGTGAGTATCACAAATGGGCTAAACAGTTTGTTCCTGATTTTATAATTGCAATCGGTTATTTCAGAGAATGCAGTATGCACAACTTACTTAGTTATTCAACTTGCTTTTTATCTAGTCTGTCGTAAAAGTAACTTTATCCCGAGTCTTTTAGCATCAATGTTACTGATCAAGAGGCTGTTGAAAGTTGTTGTTTTATCTAGATATACAAGAAAACCCCCCGCCCCCCTCGTAGTCTAGGTGAAGCTATTAGATTAAAATATAGTTTATTTTCCTATATTCTAAAATATCAAGAAGATGGTTTATAACTTCTGCTAAAGTACATTGTCAAGATGACGATATGTTTGCATCAGAGACGCAAGCCCTATTAGGTGACTCTTAAAGGAGCTCATACAAATGTAAAATTTTCTTACATAGACACAGGCCTTTTTGTTTTACCAAAACAATTAATATACACCGCCTTTACATAACAAACAGAACTTGCTGTTACCTTTTGGGCGCAGAAATGCACCTCTACATGATATTGGGTATTTAATATAAACATATATATGGATAAGTTTGGTATGAATAATTAATACATGTAACTACAACTTGATTAAAGGGGCTCTCTAGTTGATAAAAAACATATTTGCTTTGTTTATGTTAAGGGCAGTTTTCAAAGAATTGTGTTTAACAAACTAGATAGAGCATTTAAATTGCTCGTGGTTTTTAGAAGCTTTTGAGCAGTTAGAGACTCTGATTGATTTGCTAAAGCTGCTTCTCTCACTGGTCACAGTACTTAATATGAAAAGTACGGCTTTTAGGTTGCCTGGATGGAAAAACTCATCCTTATCAAAAATTCTGAAAGTTATCAATAAGTCAATTTTTGACGCCTGTGGATTTTAGCAATAGGAAAACTATCAAGTCCTCACCCCTGCCCATCTTTTGTTTATGGCTAGTCCCGCCATGATCATCTTTTTAACAGAGTTGGAGTTTATAGTTCGAAGCTTTGCATGAAATTCACTAGAATAATGATCCATAGTTATTAATCGTTTGAGTCCAGTTAATTTATGTTGTCAACTTGTAGCTACTCCATTATCATGAGGTGATAAATGGGATTTGGTTAAATATTCTAATTATTTATAATGAAACATATCAAAGCAGTAAGCGGGTTAAATATTTATTGCACTTGAATCAAACGCCAACAAGGAGTGAAAGACTTGTTTAACATATCCAGGGACCAAAAGAGCCGCCACACAGACTACAATTATTTTTCTTGTGTTGCCGTTATGTCTATCTTTGATATACATAAGGTAAAAAGCAATATAATACCCAGCTAAAGCTTCTCTTGAGTGCGTCTTGCGCTTTATTAAAGTTGGAACTCGAAGGCGTACTCTATCGTCTTTAATTATAATCACGCAGTGTGAACACTTAACCTTCTTTGTTCCATTTTCTCATATTTAGTTATTTATAGAAGATATATCAACGTTTTACAGGTTTTAGTAAATCATATCTTACCTTACTTGCTATGTGTTAATCTTGTAAAAAAGAGCTATTACTGGTTCCAGGGATATATCCTGTTACGAGATGTATTGAGGATGGGCATAATGATATAATATCACCCTTTGTGCTTGATGGAAAAAATTACTTACTAATTTTTTCTCTCTCTTTCAATCACTTTTGATCTTTTACGATCCTTTAAAATAGATGAAGACCGTCACTGTCTTATCAAATTTTACTTTTGATTTCTTCTATGATATATGTATGATGCAATTGATCTTGATACAAACTTGTTGCTGTAAATAAGTGATGAGCTTCTATACGGCCGTTTATATAAAGCTCAGTAACCTTATCTTTGCACGAGCCTTACTAGTTAAATCATGATTAAAACAGGAGATTACAGCAGTTTAATAATTGATGATTATTCTATTTTATGTAACGCATTCTTCTTTCACCCTTCTATCTTCTAAAAAAGAATCCTTATGATAAAAGAAAATGAGTTTGAAGAGCCTACTCCAGGCACAGTTGTTTCTTCCCGTCGTAGATTCAATTATGAGCAGACACAGAAATTGTTGGATGAATTCCATTGCAATCGCAACCCTAGTAAAGTAGAGATGGAGTCTATTACATTCGGTGTTCTACAACGCAAGAATGATTCGGACGTGAGACGAGTCAATCAGTGGTATCAAAATAGAAGGGCGCGGGAAAACAAAAAGCGATGGCTTAGGATAAAAAATTTGGTGACAGAAGACAGCAGTGATACAAACCTATCTTATCATTTTAGTCCAACACTGAACGCAGAACAAAGTGTTAGCAGCTCGCAATCCTCAACACCGAAACTTTTGACAAAGCAAGATATTACCACCGCTCTGAAAACAGTAACTGAAGCATTTCAGGCCGTTCCCAAGCAAAACTTTTTTCACGTTTTGGGAACAAAAGTATTTCGCTCAAAATAGTAATTTAAACTTTAAAAAAAAAATTTACCAGCCAAAATTTATGGGGGGGTTGGGCAATTTACAAATTAGTAATTTATACCCCCCTAGGGGGGGGGGTATAAATTACAAAAAAGTAAAAACAAGTGTGACATGACTTAAAATAATATTGCTAATTACTAAACTAGCATGTCTAATTTACTGGTTGTATAAAGGCCACATTACTATCCTGAGTATAGTAAAATTATAAGCTAGTACTTATACTGGGGGGACCAAACCTTTTTACAAATTGAGCGATTTGTTTTTGAAAATAAAGTTTGCTTGGGAACGGCCTTAGTATGGTATACGATGACACTACCACGGATATATTGAAAGAGTTCCAGCAGGAGTTTTTATACTCACTGCCGTATTAGCGATAATCCTTAGACACACATGAACAATAAATTAATAAAAAAAAAACCCCTTTATTTCTACATTCTACATTGTTATTTGTTGTCATTAAAAGCGATCATAGATGATTTCAATAAGCCTTCATGCTTGAATCCGACCTTTTCATACATACGATGTGCATGATACAAATCATCGTACGTTTCCAGGTAAAACTTTTGGCCCGCTTTACAAGTACGTTGAAGCGCATAACTTAAGCACACTGAAGCCATCCCCTTACGTTGATAATCGGGATGTGTGGCAACAGAATTAACGTGTCCTAAATGTGGTAATCCAAGGGGCATATGAAGAATGACCACTGAAGCAATGACGCCTTGATCCTCTGTAACAAATAGCTGAAAGGTATCAGACATCAATAATTGAGTTTTTAGTTTATATTTGAGCCAATTCGAATCGTCATATCCAAACGATGCTGAAAATACTCTAGTGATGCAATCTAAATCATTTATCGTTGCTTTTCGGCAGCATCCATCATGGTTGTTTAATACTGGGCCTTGTAATTCCCAGGACATGATTAAATCTGTGTCAATATCAATATTTTTGTATCCCAGCCTCAGGAACTCGGCGCAAATTCGTTCTAAAGAAGGCGTAGAAAGTTCATCAACATGATACCTGGGTTGACATGACACCATCTTGAAAGCAGCAGCGGTCTCATCTATGAACGACCCTAGATCCTTTTCGTCTGAAAGCCTGATGCGGAAGCAAAGATTCGACTGCTGATGAACCGGGTTTTGAGGATTCAATGCAATGACACAATCATCGCGAAATAAAACACTGCTTGCTAGACTAGAGTACAGACAGTAATTGAGATCTAGAATGTCTTTTTTGTAATCGGACATGAACGCAAAAAAGGAGTGTCCTGTCAAAGTTAAAAATAGCGGCTTCAGCTGTCCTACTTTTACACATAATTATTACGTAATAAAGAAATCCTAAAGAATTACACAGACCCAAGGTTGGTAGTGAGGAGTCCAAATCTGATGTAACGATTTAATATGCTATGAAACTCTATTGTTTTATTTAAAAAGAACATTACCCGTTCTAGTCTTAAGATCTCGTTATTGTTTACGGCTGAACTGAACTAGTTTATTTAATTATACTTATTTTCTTTATTAGTAACATGTAAACCGTAACACAAATAGGCGAGAGTGTTGGTAATCCTGTCATAAGTAGTAATAACTTACAAAGTGCTGGTACTAAGCACTTTAAATATCTTAGAGTCTCATTAAGATAAGCTGCTTTTAATTCAAACGTTGGAAACATTTTTCGTTCAGGCACCATCCATTTTTGAAGTATCCAAATTGTTGGTTGGAAGGATAGTACCATACGTGACATAAGATTCGTCACATAAGGAGGTCTATAAAAAAAACCAATATCATCAGAATAAACTTTCTGACATAATCTGTATGACACTTACCTCATTGGGTAAAGAGGACGATTTTGAATTTGTTTTAGTGAGCGTCCGTGTGGCAAAAGATCCCAAGAAAAATATAGGTATTGTGATACCATGGATGACCACAGAAGATAATATAATGAAATAAATAATCGGTTCAATAACGAGTCTGGCATACGCATTTTCTCCGTCTGTTTCAAAAAACTGGATAGCAATTGTGTAATAAAATAATGCGCCTACACCCATGGGACCAAACCACCCCATAAATATGGCCTGTCGCCAGTTTGAAATCGCGGGTATATATTTGTACAATCCTAGGATGATGGGTAACCTTCTAAATAATAATACAGCGGCTGCGAGTCCCAGTAATTTCCAAATAGTCAAATTTGTCTCGAGACTATTGAATGCAGACCAAGGCTACAATAGAAAAAAAAATTAATAATTGCGTTGTAAGAGAGGACTTTGGGTATCTACCATGGTTAGACCAATATAGACAAATATACTAAGATTTAAAAGCATGTCGATCACTTCTGTCAAGTGTGCATTTTCTGTTTCAGTTCTAAACCAATCATCCCATGTAAATGAGTTTCCTGCAATAAAGCAAGCCAAAAGATCATCACTTCCTAACAGCCCGACAGAACCCATCAAAAATAACTACAGAATTATTATAAGTATGATTATTCATGTTCATGGGATAGCATGATAACTTACAGATAAGGCAATTGCATAAACCAAAAACGATTCCTTATCAATCCAGTTTCTATAAATGATTTGTGAGCCCAAAAAAGACTTGCACAGGTTTACTGAAGGTCAATCATTACCTTTCTTCGGAAAACCGCAAGGTTTTTCTGGCGACATATCCCACGGCAAATCCAATAAAAATGGAGAAACCAATTTCGTATCCCATAATATACCAGGACCATTTAAGAACTGCGTCGCCAGCTGTAGCCATCTGAATAAGATAAATAGCCAAAAATAAGAACGGATATCCCAGGCCGTCATTAGCACCGCTAATATTCAAACAGTTATTAATAAAATATATTTATGTATTGCTGCGAAAAAAAAAAGAGCTTACCTCTCTGCAACGATTAAATGGCGAATATTAGGTGGCACATGCTGCTCTGCAAAATAGCCTTGAACAATAGAGTTCGCCAAAACCTAAACAAAAAAAAGTTTAATAACATGTAATGATATAAATGTGACTGAAAGACTAACAGGGTCCGTAGGCGTAAAGCAAGACGCAATCATGAGTGCCTCCAGCTAAAATAGCGCAAAAAAAAACAAAATAAGGTTTAAAACAGGGAAAAAAAAATAAAAACTTTTGAATTGATCCAATTACCGCCACTTACAAAAGTTAAACCGGGAATGAAATACCAAACGCAAAGGCCACTCACAACCCACATAAAGACCATAACAGGTCCCAATAAAATTAGCAACGACTTGTATTCCTTTTGTAAGTAAGCCTTGGGTAAAGAAACACCAGCAGCCATGACTTGGATGGCTATTACAATTCGTGTAAATTGTCGTGACACATCCTCTTTATAAACCCAGTCATCAATGTTGATAAGGTTGAATCCTACCGGTCCACATAAAATGCCGCATAAAATAGCAACAGCTTAAAAAAGAAAAAATGAGCTATTTAAATCACTTTGTTAAAGAAAGACATTCATTACATGCTTCTGATATATAAAGCTTCTCTTTAATTACAAGAGAGCATACTCCATATAATAAAATAAAGCCTCCTAATACAGCTGCTACAGTCGAAACTGTTGTGTCAATATCCATCCTCTTTATAAAATTGAATTTGTTATTTAGACAAAACTATCACAATTTGATAAGAAAAGAGAGGAAAAGATGTATTATATACTAAAGATCGGTAGTCATTTGATTGTTGACTATCAGCATACCAATCAATGTAATTGACAAACGTTCCCTAATTCCCCTGCATAAGGAAGAAGATGAGAGTGCGCCATTTGTGCGAGACGTCGAGAATATGAAAGACCTTGTGTCTTTTTATTTCTAGGAATAGGTCATGCGCTATTTTCTGTATTAAAAATTATGAAAATGACGTTTATTTTTACATTGATTATATGTTTATGCGGGTCTCGTTTCACTAGTTGCGCCTGTAATAGGATTATAATAATATATATCCCCCATATCCGTCATCTTCACTTTCCATGGTGGTAACAGTCTTGCCACCTTCTTCCTGGTACCACCCAAATCATCGCTAGCAGAGTGTTTTTCAACAAATCGCACAGAAGCTGGCGCTATTGGGATGTTGCCGCTGCCGCTGTTGATATCATTATTTTTAAGGGATGGTTGATTCCCATATTCCTTATTTCTACTGTCAGTATGGTTCTGTAGGTAACTAAACATACTTACCACTGGTTTAGGTGTATACAATACGACTGGCAGGATTTTATCTGCGACTGCTGGATTGGTGGTTTTTGTAAGTACTGGTTTAGACGACTCTGTCGCCGCTGGCGTAGGCACCTCTACAGCTTCTGGTGTATTTTCCTTCATAGCTAACATGTCTTTACCAATGACATTATCATCCCTGTCTGTTTCAATTAAAGTGTCATCTGTCATACCTGTTTGTCCACCTTCTTTAGCCTCAAAATGAGTTGTGTCCTGACCGGCTGGCAATGTCTTATTCATATGTCCAAAGTTTTCCATAACCTTTATCGGTAAAGCGTCCATCGATTTAATAATAGATATGTAATTAGGAGTGAAGTGACCATATGCTGAGTGGCGCATGGCAGATGATGAACGATTGGGTCCTGGTTGAGGTGTTGTCATGACGGGTTGTGGGTTAGATACGGGCACCCTAAGTGGTGGCAAACTGGATTCTGCTTGGGGTGCCGGTATGCTGCGGTTTTGGCTGGATACTGGCGAACTTGGTACTACAAAAAGTATAAAGCATGTGTATAAATATAGTTTAGTAAAGGGTTAATTGCTTCAGATATCATTACGTTATCAAAAAAAAAAAAAAAAAAAAAAAAAAAAAACAAAAACAAACAAACAAAAAGGATAAATCCTACTACTCTGTCGGTCTTGTTTTTCCGATAACTTGAGCTTACGTTCTGGAATCGATTGACCACAAAGTCTTGCTATGCGTAAACAATCACGGAGAAGTGGAGAGGGTAAACGCTTACGAATTCGTACTGTAGGTGAAGGACTTCGGCGTTTGGGAGACGCTGAACGAACTCGGCGTCTTGGTGGATTTGGGCGACCTCGGCGTTGGGGAGACAACGAAGGACGGAGGCGTCTTGATGAATTTTCTTGACGATACTTATTCATGTCAAGGGGCGAAGATGGTCGACGATAGAATCCGGAAGGGTACCGTGTACGATGACGGCGAGGGGATGGGCTTCGGTAAGAAAAACGATCCCTGTTCTCAGCTCTATAATCCACTCTTGTATCCGTATTATGGTTACGCGGTGGTGAAGCATTGCATCCATGGGCACCAATTTGGCGAGCGACAGGAGATGTTGACTGTCTGGTGATGGCCTTGTCATCATTATTACTTTGTTTTTTCGTGGCTTTATCCCCTATAGAGACTGTCACTTTTCTTGATGCTTTATCTGGGTTCTTATAGTTACTTGTATTATTCTTACCTTTTCCTATGTTAGTCGTCATTTGTATCTCCTTAGTTCGATTGCCACGATCTTCCTTTGCTTGACTACTTTCGCGAATGGGTGAAGCAGGTGGTGTGTCATCAATAACTATAACCACTCTGTTATCTGCATTGCTTTTTGGACTAATGTTTCTGCGTTCATTGTGCCTTATTTCGCGGACTTCAGCCCCTTCTTTGGATGTCTTTTGGTGTGGTGAACTGATTTCTGACATTTTGCTGCGGAAGGAAAGAAAAGTTAAGAAATAAAAAAACGGCCTTTCTTTTATTTTTCGCGGCACGTGATTGTTTCAACAGTCAAATAAATTGCATGACGCATAGTTGAGACCTGATATCTGATCATCGCCGGCTCCATTGGGGGTTAAGAAATAAGTGTTTGGCAATGCCAATCGGAGTTTCTTGTTTTGCCAGCTTTTACAGTGCAGTATTGGCACTTAAAAGAAAAAAAAACGTTTAAATTTTTTTCTATTTACTTGTCAACATTGAGCGAATTAGACATTGAAAATATGTCCATTTAGGTTTTTTTTTTGAATGTTTTATTCACTTTTTTTAACTATGCTCCTACAAGATAACGAGTTGTTAACTTTCGAACTACCATCCACTTTCTTACCAAAACGAGATATCGGCTAAATGTTCTGTACAAGATTTTTTTTTTTAAAAAAAAAAAAAAAAAAAAAAAGAGGGAGTTCCCATTCGCAGTGGCAATGTACTTCATTGATTCTCCAACGTGCTATCTCAAAGCCAAACCAGTGCTCTAGGTTTTCCCTGCTCTATTGCTACCCTCGGGCGATACCCCAGTATTGAACAACCTCCGAATTTATGCCTACGCTCAAACTCGAATGTTGACACCAGACTCTCTAAGACACTGTTTTCGACAAATTCACAAAGTACACTGTTAATTCCACCGAAGAATGAATTCATCTCTTCGAAGACCGCAACTTTGCGTACAGAAAGGCGTAGATCTAATAGTAAATTCATTATTAAATTTACCGGCAGGAACCTATGGAGTCGCGTCAAGTGAATGGCTCAACAATACAAGGAGCGACACTCTATATGAGCCTAAATTGGATGTTCAAAATCTCTTCCTCCTGTCCTAATCGAGGTACAAGCAATGGTGGACGAAAAGTTTATGATGAGACTAATGCAGTATGCGATAAATGTTATTGAACGATATGATTCAAAGCCCGTTGTGTTAATTTTCTGTGTTGGCAAGATCTCACCCAAATCATTATCTGCTCAATTCACTCAATATACCAATAATCAGCGACACTTGCGGGCAATGTCTAGAACTCCTTATTTTTTTCAAACGTATTTTTTTCAAATAAACGTATTTTTAGAATCACGCGATGGTCTTCACGTCGATTGACATGCCATATCATCTAAACTTCATAGGATGATCGATTTCTGTTTTCCATAAAATCTGCTTCACTACTGGAACGCAGATAGACAATTACCAAGCTCTGACTTGCTTGGGAGGTTTTTGCAAGTGTTTCTATTTTAATTATAGGCTCAAACATAATGAAGTAATTAAATCATTCTGACATAAGCTCTTGTTTATCAGCCTACAAATAAAGCTGGTTCACACACTTTATTCTTCTCCCTTTTCTTTTCCCTTAACATATTTCTTTTATCGTTTATGAAAGTAATTGATAATGTACAAAGGTTAGTAAGAAATGATTCTTGTTTCTTTTAAAAGATGTTAAACCAAAAAAAAGATATTGTTGCGGTGTTGCAGCTGCGGCTAGTCTTTGCTATAGGAGGGCGGCCCCCTTGGCAGGGTTCTTGAGTTTTTAGAAACTCAAGGGCTGTGAAAAACAGTGGTTTGCACTGTGAATGGCTTTGTTCATACTGGCCTGCTGTTCTTGACCAGAATTGATGTAAGTGATACAAAAAATACGTTTAAAAAAAAATACGGGGGTCTAGACATTTCCATACTTGCGATCATTTCCATCTCCAGTTTGGGCTCAGCAATGTTTCTTAGTGTTTGAAAACAACGATGATGTTGGAAGTTATCCTCTGGAAACCCTTCAGGCAATATCTTCTTTTTTCTGTCAACAAAAGGTAACACTCTTTGATCACTCATATAGCGAAGACAACACCATTAAATTTTTATACAAGATAGCGAAAGAGGTAACCGTTGAAGAAACCCAGTATGAAAGTAACGTTCAACAGACTTTGGATATAGTCTTGACAAGTAATGACAAGTGCTTAAACCGAATTAAGAAGTCTTTAACAGGTGTTCCTGATATCAAAAAGGCAGAAAGGTTAATCGAAAAAGGCCTTACGTACAACGCTAGTGTCAAAGATAGTTATCCGATATATCCACAGACTCTCAAAGCGATTTAGAACTTCCTGAAAAGTTACCTGTTGGAAACAAACGTCCTTCTACAACACCTCAATTAGCAGCCGAAATCGCATTTATCAAAAGATTCAAAGCAAAGGTTGGTCGCATGAATTGGACTCAATGTCTTACAGAAGCCCACGAAAATCATCTCTTATCACGCTATACAACTGGATCCAGTCTTAGCGCCAATTCCAGTACACATTGTCGTATTTGGGTACGATTCACTTAAGAATAATTAAGCAAATTGTTTAAATAAATAAACTATGGAATTAAAACAACCTTTGATGTTGCATACCAGCATACGCATGTATACTGCTATACAACTTCTCCTACTATGAGTACATACTTCTATATTAAAGATTGCATGATTGGCCTAAATACGATATACGAATGACAGTTGGATACAGAATGCTATACCACTGAGTTACGATATCACCGATCGAGAAGAGAATCTTCTCAGATCAAATCAAGCATTATAAGAAAGAGAAACTTAATATTAATAGTTCTCTCAATGTATTAGCTACCCAGAGAGAGAATAGAACAGCTATTAATATAAATGGTTCATTTACTTATATATTGATATAATTATACTGCTGATAAAGAGTATAAAGAAATAGTGTATGAATTAATGGATACCTATCTTCTACAACCAAATATACAAATAACGATAAGACGTTTTATATTTGGGATCGTAATTTATTCATTACAAAGATAATGAATAAATGATCAACTATTATGTTCTATTGCCAATTACACTTGACAAACAAGTATGCATCTTTTACAGTAACGGTTGCATGATCTGATAAATAAGTGTCTCGTAATACTAAAGATTTATTAAAATACTCATGCTCCCGATCCGCTGATATGGGACAACGTTAACTGGAAACAATTCTAACGAGTAGTATTCATTTAACCTAAGGCGGGAAACAAAGTATAGATCTATTCCAAAACCAGAAAGATTGACTCATCATTAAAACTCAGGAGAGTTGTGCAGTATAAAAAGGATCAATTATTTCATAGCAGCAGAGTTCTTTTAGTCTATTTTTACCTCCAATAAAGAAATACTTTTATCTCATTACTTTTCTATTATAAATATTTTGTCAAATACCACACTTTTTACATGACATTACAAAGCATTCAATAGAAAGACTCTCTACACCCATGAAATATAAGTGATAAAAAAAAAGCAAATACGGCTTCATATTTGTGGGATCAAATGACTTTAGTGCTGGAGATAGAGAGGGAGAGTGAGATTAGATTTTTAATATATCACAAAATTTACATGTGTTGTATTCCAAGCAATATAGCGAGAGAAAATACAATAATAAGAGATGTAGTAAAATCAATTAGAACCGAATAGGGGCCAAAAAAGAAATTGCTTTTTACTGCTTGAAATAGGCCTTCAAATTTATACTGTTTTCATGATATAATATGTGAGTTCATTCGATATGTAAAAATATAGCATGTCTGTTTGGAATACTTACTGAATAATGTAACCAAAAGCTTATTTTAAATATTAGATTTAAAATAGAGTTTGTTTTTCTATCTGGTCTCTCTTAAACTAAAGTATCAAGATCGTTTATAATTTCTGTTAAAGTGCAATATCAAGATGACTGTATGCTTGCATCAGAGATATCAGCCCTATCAGGCGACTCAAAGAAGCTCATACAAATGAATAATTTTCTTAAATCATGGACACAGGCCCTTTCGTTTACCAAAAAAATCACAATATACTGCCTTTGCATAATTAGGTATTCAGTATAAATATATACATGCCTAAGTTTGGTATTAATAATTAATACATATACAACTTGATTAAAGGGGTTCTCTAGTTGAGTAGGAACATATTTGTTTTTGTCTAGGTAAAGGCCGATTTTTAAAGAATTGTTTTCAACCAATTTGGTAGAGCATTTAAACTGCTCGTGGTTCTTAGAAGCGTTTGAGCAGTTATAAATTCTGGTAGATTTGCTAGAGCTGTTTACCTCACTGGTCACGGTAATTAATATGAGATGTAAAGCTTTTCAGGTTGTCTGCATTAAAGATGAAGAAAATAAATCATTAATGCTTGCACTCGGGTACGGTAAAAGACAATGTATCGGCATGAAATTTGACCGAACAACGTGTGATTTTATCCATGCTTTGTAAGCATTGCTTTTCCCCCTTTTTCTAGTGCCGGAATTCATTTGGTCCACGACAGGAAACTCGATTCATAAAGACAGTGTGATTGCTTATGGTTATATCACACTGAGTCCTCAGGATTTGGACATTAAGTTCAAGAAACGATATTAAGAATTAAAAAAAGAAACTTTTTATACCCATTTTTCCTCTCTTTGTTTGTTTGTCTAGATGTATATAGTTAATCTGACAACGAAAATCCCAATACATGCTGTACCGTACCCCAGAATAAACTAAAACAAAAAAAGGAATTAGGCAATAACAAAGAAAAATGATGAGACGTAGCGTGATTACCCATTAAATATTGAATGCCTTTATCATCCCATGCCACCATTTAAAACGAAGATATTTGGGTAGCCATGTAAATAAATGGAATTCTGACATCCACCCGTTTCTTCCATAGTCACGCGCACGAGCAAACCCGTTCCCGAAAAATAAAAAGTGCCACAAGGTAAAACACGGGTCCTATATGACTCTATCAAGCTATCCCACTCTGTGAATCATATTCTCTAACGTAATAATCCACTTGAGTAAATACTTATATATGGCTGCTCCCTTCCCTTTTTTTTTTTTTTTTTTTTTTTTTTTTTTTTTTTTTTTTTTTTTTTTGCGTTATTTCTTTTCATTATCATTTTATAAAATGTCTTTTTCTACAAACCAACTTGTGTCGGTGTATAACCACCATGTACTTCCAAAGTTTACCTTTAAAAACAAAGCGATAGCAATCACAGCAGCTATTACCATGTCTATGACCTATTTCATCCTAAAGACATTAAGACCTCCCAAACATCTTCGACATATTCCTCATATTAGCCCCCTTAGTCTCATTCGGTCTCTTTTTATTGGAGAGCCCTATTGGAATCGTGCTTATCGGGTCTATCTTCCAATCATTGATGATCCTCAAAACCACAACGGACTCTACTTGGTAAGAACCCCCCCTTTTTTTGTGATTGTTCTACGACCACTGTTTAACCAGAAAAAAAATATTTAGGAATATGGCAGAACTGGTTGGGAAATCTTTATTTGCAATCCTCAGGTTGTCAAAGAAATGCTATTGAAACAAGGTAAAATTTCTAAAAAAAAACCTTTACCGGTATGGCCCTACCAAGAACTAATTCGAGAGAGAAAAAAATCAGAAACTTTTCCTAAATTAAAAGGGACAGACATCTTCACGGATACACTTTTTGATAAATTTATGGGAGGCCCCAATATAGGCCTACTGGACGGTGAAGCCTGGAAAGCCCAACGAAAAATGGCTAATCCAGCCTTTCATCGTGCGATGCCTGTTCAATTATTTGGTGAGTTGGCTGTAGACATGTTTCAGGTGATGGAGACCATGGGTGATACCATTAATGTTTCAAAGATGATGGAAGGCTGGACCTTGCAAGTCATTGGCAAAGCTGGATTCGGTAATAGATAAGAGTTGTTTATAGACTTTCCCCTGTACTAAAAAAAAAAAATTGCTTATAGGCTTCGATTTCAACGCAATCAAGGATCCAAATAGTCCTTGGGTGCGTACCTACAATATTTGCAACGAGGGATTTAGAAATACCTTCTTCTTTGTCTTCCCCGTCTTTGATAAAAAGTACCTCTGGATGTTCCCCAAACGTGTCTACATTCATCAAGAAATGGATCGCTTTCGGCATATGCTGCAAGATGTCATTGATCATAAACGTCTTTCCTTGAAAGATAAAAACTACCAAAATGACGCCTTGGAAGAAAATGAACGAGATCTGCTTACTTTATTGATCGAAAGTGAAATTAGAGGTGAAGGTGTTATGACAGACGAAGAGTTAATGGTATGAATGAGAAAAAGTCTACTACGCAAATTAATTATTAATTGTCCCCCCACCCACCTTAAAAAAGAGCAACCTACGGTTCTTCTTTGTAGCAGGTTTATACATAGTCCTACTTCCTTCCCAAACTAGAAAAATCTGACACTCGTTTTTTAAAAATTTAGGCCACGATACAACATCGAGTACACTCTCCTTCGCTATTCATTATTTAGCAAAACATCCTGTAAGCTGTGAACGAATCATCACCAAAAGTCAAACGCAATTAAATTAACCTTCTTTTTTGTTTTCTTATCAGGAAATCCAACAAAAGGCAAGGGAAGAAACCATCAGAATCCTAGGAGACGAGCCAGTGGACATTTTGCCTGTAATTGGAGAAACAAAACAAATGACCTATATCAACCAAATCATGTTGGAGGTAAAATTGAGAAACATGTATTGCCAATAATAAGCATCTGTTTAAAACCTTTTAATATTTTTAGACGCTGCGTATCAATGGGCCTCTTCCTAGTCTAGTCCCTCGATGTGCTAGCAGAGACGTAGAGCTATTCGGCACATTTATTCCTAAAGGCACACCCATCAATGCCAACATATTTAATATTCATCACAGCGAGAAGCTTTGGAAAGACAGTCATGTATTCAACCCAGATAGATTTGAAAATGAAGAAAGTAAAACCTTGTTGATGGCATTTGGCTACGGCGGAAGACAATGTATTGGCATGACCTTTAGTTTGATAGAGCAGCGTGTGATGCTGTCTATGCTTTGTAAGATTTTATTGATATACATGAGGGGCGATTTTATAATACTCACTATTTCTTTCTTGTGTAGTGCGGAAATTTACTTGGTCAACACCCGAGAATTCAATTCATAAAGATGGTGTCCTCACAAATGGTTATTTAATGCTGAGCCCTCAGGACTTGGATATCACTTTTAAAAAGCGTTATTAAAAAATATTTATTTTCTTTTTCTGCGTTCCTAATAAACATTTTCTAAACGGGTTGTATGCATATGTGCAATGTTTATTTTTTCGGTACACAAACTCACAAAAAAGCTATAAATCTTTATTTAAATTTCTGTATTTCCGTCACGATCATCAGTGACTCCGGAAAAACACAGATATTTGTAACCAGCCATGCGTGAGAAACGAGCAATTTTGACTCATATATTATTTTACGGTTCTAGTGATGCTTCTCATGACACACGATTTTCCGTTAGTGCTACTTAAGTCAAATATATTCGGTTATAATTTATCCTCGACCAGAAGTCTTTGTTCTTTTCTTGAGACACAAACATTGAATTAGTGAATGTGGTTTACAATACATTTGTTTCACAAAAACAAAGTAATAAAGCGTATCTGTAAATCCTTATCGCAATGTATACTACAACAGGTTCATTGTAGCAACAATGCCATAGAGCATATCTTTATTGTGCTAACAATTATTATGTAGATCCATGATTTTGATGTTTTATGTTTGCAAGTAAATTTCTATTAACGGGTTTATTTTGTTTGCTAAATTTAGCAACATGTTACTATCCTAAAATAGAAGCATTAAGTCCTCCATAAAATAAAAAAATAACAGCTCATTTTTTCCCGTTTCAAGTCAAATGATCTTGTTCTAAGAGCCCCCCCAAAAAAGACAAATCTTAACCGAAATGAGTCATACAAGTCTGTTGTATATAAAGACTTAAAGAATCAGATAAATGCTTATTTTTTGATACTTTAAGATTTTCTCAATTATGTCTTTTCCTACTTCCTCAGTCATTGCAGAGCGCACCATCGTCTTATACAATGAACATGTTGTTCCCAGGCTCACACCAAGAAACAAGGTGATTGGTATCAGCGCTGCTGTTGCCATGTCCTTGTTTTACATGATCAACAAGGCCTTGACGCCACCCAAAAAGCTACGTCATATACGCTATGTCAGCATTCTCACGATTCTTCGATCTGTCATAAGCGGTGAACCCTATTGGAATCGTGCGTATCGTATATATAAGCCTATCATTGACGATCCTAACAATCATGATGGCCTTTATTTGGTAAAATAGTAAGAGTGTACAGATTTTGGGATAGCATCTGAATTAGCGAGTGGATCGCAATTTTTTTTTCTATGGTAGGAGTATAACAGAGCAGGATGGGAGGTTTATATCTGTAACCCGGACGTTGCAAAAGAGATGCTCATGAACCAAGGCAAGTTTTATTTTTTTTTAAAAAAAAAAGAGTTACACGTAAAAAGAAGCTAAAAGTTTTTCATGTACTACGACTACAGATATTTATCCAAAATTGGACATTCCAGAAGAGGCAAAAAACACCTTGACCGATAAATTTATGGGAGGTCCGAATATTGGATTTTTAAACGGTCATCAATGGAAGACACAGAGAAAAATGGCCAACCCTGCATTTCACAGATCGATGCCAGTCAGATTATTTGGCGAGTTGACGATTGAAATGTTCAAAGTCATGGAAACTATGGGTGAAACCATCAATTTTTCAAACTTGACAGAAAGATGGACTTTGGACGCACTTGGAAAAGCAGGGTTTGGTAATAAGATAAAAATGCATATTAGAACATAAGGGTTTAAATGATTAACATCCAAAAAAAAAAGGATTCAACTTTAATGCCATCCAGGATCAACATAGCCCATGGGTACGCACGTATGATATATGCAACGTGGGTATTCGCGACCCGTTTTTCTTTGTGTTCCCTAAATTTGACAAGAAATATCTCTGGCTATTTCCTAAACGAAAGCTCATTCATGACGAGTTGGATCGCTTTGTCCATATGCTGCAAGAGGTCATTGACACAAAACGTCTTTCTTTAAAGGACAAGGATTACAAAAATGAAGCCTTGGAGGAGAATGAAAAGGATTTATTGACCTTGTTGATCGAAAGTGAAAATAGAGGTGAAGGAGCTATGACGGATGAAGAATTAATGGTAAAATATCTCAATCTTATTATGTTTGACAGTTTATTTATTTCTTTTATCTATTTAGAGCAACTTGCGATTTTTCTTCATAGCAGGTAAAAAAGAGAACTGTTAAATTGCATCGGGTCATTTCAAGACTAAACAAAAAAGTACTTTATTTGTAGGACACGATACTACATCAAGCGCACTGTCGTTTGCAATACATCATTTGGCGCAAAATCCCGTAAGCATACAAAAGGCTGGGCCAAAACATGATATTTGTATATATTAAAAATTTGTTAGGACATCCAACAAAAAGCAAGAGAGGAAGCAATTGCCATTTTGGGGGATGAACCGGTGGATGTTCTCCCCACACTTCAAGAAACTAAGAATATGACCTATATCAATCAAATCATATTAGAGGTAACTAGTAATTTTGTGGAGATGACGCAAATAAAAGATGTAACTAAATACACATATTTTAGACATTGCGTATCAATGGGCCTCTTCCCACCATTGTTCCTCGTTGGACTACTAAAGACACACAATTAGCCGGAACGTTTATACCTAAGGACATGCCTGTTAATGTCAATTTGTTCAATATTCATCATAGTGAAAAGTTGTGGAAAGATAGTCATGTATTCAATCCGGATCGATTTAAAGGAGAGGAAAATAAGTCGGCTTTTCTAGCATTCGGATATGGTGGAAGACAATGTATTGGTATGAATTTTAGTTTCAATGAACAGCGAGTGATGATATCCATGATGTGTAAGTTTTTCTCTGCCTAGTCTCTTTTTTTTGTGAACGCTAAAATTATAATATTCATTACCATGTAGTGCGAAAATTCACTTGGTCTACACCTGAAAATTCAATCCATAAGAACGGCGTAATTACAGACGGATTTATTGCCTTCACTCCCCGCAATTTGGATATCAATTTCAAAAAGAGATATTAAAGGTCGATCGTCTGATTTTCAATTTTACGTTTTGGTGATACCTCAGTCATGTAACCATGAATTATCAAATTTAAAATATTAAAATATACGCAATTTAATTCATTTATATGACTGTAATAAGAACCTTCTTTGGCCTGGTAGAAAAAAGCTAAAAATTTCTGTTTTTGAGATCGCCGTCCCCCTTTCTTTTTATAGTGCCCCTTACTATTTATAGCAACTGTTTTTCTGCAAAAGGGCCTAGATTTTGATTTCTACCAAGCATCTGCGTCACTTCAGAAAGTTTAATAGCATAGTAACCATTTATACTCGTTGTTGATGTCATTTACATAATGTCGGACCCTAATTACGTCTGCCCTGTCCTCGGAAACACAGCCATGACAACCTTTTTCTCCCTGGAATTATTGAGCAGCCGGTGAGCTTTTTACCTGAATATCTAGCTTTGAAAAAGTGAGAAAGGGGCACTTCAATACACTCTAATAGAAAACGGGACTTTTTTCTTTCAAAAAAAAAAAAAAAAAAAAAAAGAAGGTCCTTATTGATTTTTTTCTTCATAATGAATAAAAGAAAACATAACATCCGAATGGACTCTTTTTACTGAATGACGTTCCGGAAAACAATTTTTTACATAGTACTCAATTAGCTTTAGATAAATTACTTTCATCAAGGTAATTTATGATTAAATTGAGTAATCTATGCAAATAAGAATCTTTCCATTTATTTCTGCATAGAGACTACAAAATTAACACTCTTTTGTGAGGCCATTACAAAACGAAGCGTATCAATTAAAAAAGGCTTAATAGACAATTTATAAGATGACAAATTACTAGGATTACGACGCGTAGTACATTCTGATGCAAAAAAAAAGCCAAGTAAAAGTTTTTTTTGACTATGTGGATCCCAAGCTTATGATAACAAAGTTATAAATATACATCCTTTAAATACAAATGATATAAACAAACAAAAAGGGGAAAGAAATATGTAATTTGAATGTATAGCAGATATATCAGGATGATTGCTTTTATCCATGTATTGTAGGTTTCAAAACCATGCCTGTCATTATTATAAAGTGCGAAACACTATCCTAAAGCTAAACTAATTAAAATGCAATATCACATGTGTGTACCTTTAATAACGTTTAGCTCAATTATCTACTGTGGAACATTTACCGCGTAATTGTTGCACACATTTATTACTTGTTGTACGAAACGAAAAAAAAAAGCACAGGGCCCATTTTTCTTTTTTTATTGTTTTAACTCTCTCTTTTTTTATATACAACAAAACATATATTAATGGCGTACTCGAGATCCCCACCGCAATCGCCTTCATCTCCGGAAGACTGGCTGTCAAGAGGACCGCAGTCAATAAAGACTTATTCGACAAGTTCATCCCGGTCTCATGCCTCTAGGTCGCAATCGTTAGCATCTGCTTCGAATCGAGCATTTAACTCGGCCAACTATGAAAGCACTGCCCGTGTTTATTTCTTGGAATTAAAATCTTATCTCAGAGAATTATTGGCTCAAGGTAAAAAAAAAAAAGAAAAAAAAATAGAGGGAGCATAAACTTAAATGAAAAATTATTTTAATTATAGAGGCTAGTGAAGGAGCACATCCACAGAGAGTGGCTGCTCGACAAAAATTAACGCGATTAAGTAATCTCCAATTCCATGAATTGGCAATGGATGTGTATGACGAAGTGGTTCGAAGGAACAAGAATGATAAATTTCGTATGTTTAATTTTATAATCCTTTCAGAAAAAGTAACACCATTATTAAATGTTCTTTTTTAGTTCCATTTTTGGCAGTGAAAGAAGAATTCCATCCAAAGAGAAATCAAGCAAGACAGAAATTAGCTACGTTACCCGTCGGTAGATTCCAAGACCTTGCTAGTGATGTTTATTACGAGTTAACAAGAAGATATACAGCGCTTGTTGAAAATGAAGTAAATTTAAACATGCATACAGACATGATATATTTTACTGATTCTTTTTTTTTTTTTTTTTTTTGTGTAGGAACCCGAAAGTCCACCTCCTATTCCTCAAATTCCTCCTGTATCCTATAGTCAGCCTAGTAAATCTACCAACATTATACCCGTGAAAGGCATGATCAGCGTAGAAAATTTAGATGACGACACTTTTAATAAAGGTCGATCACCCACAGAACAAAAAGATTATTTTAGTAATAGATCTACAGCCAATGTAAGTCCACCCAAAAAAAAAATTAAGCGGAAGGGGTGTTTAAATTTTTTAATTATCTTTTTTTGTGTTACTTCGTAGTCAAGTGGCGAAATCGAAAAAATCAAGTCAGATTACGAGTATCAAATCAATATCATGACGAATAGAATACAGCAATTACAGGCTGATATTTCTGTAAGCATTCTGCAACTTATTATAGACGACAAAAGTTTTTTGCTTACATTTTTTTTTTTTTGGGGCTTTCAGGAACGAGATGATAAAAAAGGCATGGATCAAGAGTCCAATATTCGAACTAAACAGGTAACTTTCAATGAAACTGAAAAGTAAAGATAAGAGGGGACATTAATATTCCATTGGCTAAAAAAATAGAAGGAAGAACAGGACCAAAAGATGATTCGTCAAATGGAAGAGCAATATAAAAAATTAGACGACAAGTATAAACAATTGGATCGGGATTACACAAAACAACAAGAGGCCGTACGAGATGTGAAAAATGAGACAAAACAAATGTTAGATGAATTAAAAAGACTAGCAAAAATAAACGATGAGCTTTTATCCGAAAAAGAAAAATCAGATGCTCAGATATTAAAACTGGAAGCTGAATTAAAAGACTGGCAAATGAAATATGATAAAACACGTATTGAACTTCGTAGCATTAAAGGTAAAAAAAAAAACAGTTAGAATGAGGGAGGAAGTAAACTAAACAAGGTGTTGCGTTATCAGCGTCATCTATGATCGAAACAGACGGCAAGGGTAATCTTATCAAGGAGAATTTTATTCAACCTTCAAAAGATGGATTTATATCTCAAGATCATATTCTCACTTATCAAGCTTCTATTGATGATCTTTTACTGTCTGCTAGGTAAAGAAAAAATAAACACTTGTGCGTTCAAATAACCCTAATCTTGCCTGTTAGATCGAGTAATCCAGCCCAAGTGATAAACGTTATGAAAAACATTGTGACAGTATGTCGTTCTATTACAGAAGAGATTGAAGCACAAGAGGGGACTCTATTCACAGAATCAAGGAATTCACTCTACGAATTAAAGACATCCTTTTCAGTATCGTTATCTGATCTTTTGGTAGCCGCCAAATATCATGCAAGTGGAATGGGTATTAGCCCAGTCAGTCTATTGGATAGATCTGCTGGCCACTTGACTTCGGTAATTGTCGACTTAATAAAGCTATTAGGAATGAAATCATCCAATGACTACAATGATAGATCAGACACTAATAGCTATTATGGAAGTATGCTCAGTAGTAATAAACCCTCGAAGAACTCCACTTATTCATCACATGAAGATACACGATCGCAATTGGATTTGTTAGCCTATAAACAAACAAATGGATATTCACCAAAGTCAAACAGTAATTATTCACCAAAACTAAACAATGCACATGCTCCCAAACAAAGTGGATTAACACCAGAAGAATTAGTGGTAACTGATTTTTTCACATTATTTTCATCCAGATTTTAATGTTTCTTTTTCGTTCAGAAATATCTTAAAACAGAAACAGATAATATTGTGCAAACCATCCAAAACCTACTAGGCGCATTACGATTAACACAACAAAATGGCGAGGTTCACACAATAATTAGTTCAATTGTAAAAATTGTAGCAACTATCTCCGAGCTAGTTAAAGCAACCTGCCAAAGTTCATCTGGTTACGCGTACCGTCATCGATGTGATCCTCTCTTGAACCAACTCAGTAAATGCTCAGAGCGTTTGACAATGATTCAAGGCCGCTACTTTGTGAGGGGTGCTACAGCAACAGCCAATGCAAAACGAGACCTTGCTAAAGAGGCTTACGAGATTGCTAAAATTACAAAGGAGTTGATCACTTTGTTTGAATCACCAGCTTAAAAAAATACATATGAACCACCTTCCTTACTCCATTTAGATATCTATCTATCTCGCAATCATAACAATTACTACTACTACTTATTATCTATTAAATATTCCCCCCTCCTATCATTACTTTAAAATAGTGAATATGATCATGCAAAAAAAAAAAAAAAAATTAAAAAAAAAAACTTTGTGGAAGGGTGCTTGTAGACAATTGGAGATTTTTTTATGTACACTTTTTCAAATGTGATTGGCTACTAATTCAATTTTTAGAAGCGCTTCATTCTATTTCTTTGATCATAGAAACGGTAACCAACGAAAAGAACACCAACAAGACCACCAGCACAAATAATCTTAAATAAAACAGAAAGAACACCACTGCCGCTTGATTTCTTGACGGTCTTGGGTGCTTGAGGGGCAGCTTCGACAGCAGCAGGAGGAATGGATTTAGTTACAACAGAGATGATATCGTGGTTATCAGTCACTTCACCAGTGTGAGCACTGAAACCGAGGTAAATTTGTTCGGGAAGAACAACATCGTGTGTCTTGAAACAAAGATCCCATTCATCTTCAGTACGCCACATCAAATCCAGTTGAAGGTAGTTCTTCTTGTGATATGTTAAACGTGCACGAGTAGGGTGTCCCTTTGCTCTGAAATCAGCCTATACAGAAACATGGAGGTTTAATTTCCTCGTCTTTCTTCCTTTAGTGTGTCTCTTATCCACGTACCTCACAACCAGCAAGTTCACTGTCACTACCATCCTTGTCATTGTTATATGACTGAGTACCATCACCAAGCATAGCCATTACATAAGGGAATGTATGGCGCTAAAGAATATGATCCATCAGTATACACCCTATTTTTTCCAAACCAACTTAGATCGCTTACATGGGCTCTTTCATTATCATAAGTATCAAAAAATATACCGAGACCTTCAAATCTGTCAACAGAACCAAAGACAGGACCTTCTGTCATTCTTTGCTTTGTGAGCCACACTGTACAAGAAAGAAAGGTCAATACGCAAATGAAAAAAAAAGAGAGTAGGGCTGTCAGAAAAAAAAACAGTGATACTTACTAGCAAAACCATCACCATAAAGATGGCCTGAGTTACCATCTACTTTAAATTCAACTTCTATTTGAAAATGGTCACCCATTAAAGGCTAACTGAAAATATTAGACATGGATTCTCTCGTTGTTCCTTGATTTCTTTTTACCAAACGAGACCACAAGTAACCGAGTTGAGATTGCTTTGTTGATGTCAAACGAATTTGATGATTGGTGTTAATAATTGTGTTTCCAGCAAAATCAAACCATCTATTTTGAAGTTCGTCATCTAAAGTTTTTCATATTTGAGTACAGCTAAAAACATCTCGTTTATTTAAAAGAGTTACCAATATAAGGCATGGAAATGGAATGGGTTCTCATGTTGGCAGTTCCTTGAGCAAGTACACTTGTACAAGCTGCAATAGCAGAAGCAAGCACTACAAATATAGAGCGCATTTTTCGTATTAAATGAAGAAGGGGAGAAAACAAAAAATATTAAAAAAACGCGTTTTAAATAAAAAGGAGTTTCAAATTTTATTTGTTTCTGTCCATCAAACGACCGACCAACTCCTTTTGTATCTTTGCTTGTCTTCTTGTCTCTTCCAAGGAGCTCAGACTTCTCAAGTCGTTCACAATATCTTTGGTTTTACCAAAATAAACTTCTTGTAAAGAATTACGCATCTTCATTTCCATATCTTCTACCATGCGGCCAATGTTTACAATATGTGCAGCAGGATCATCAACAGGGAAATCTTGCTCAATTTGTCGAGTCATACTACCACTCAAATTCAAGTTACCAAGGTCCTGGTTGCTGGTAATCATGTAGAGCATAATAGTAGAAGTCAGCTTGTATTGTGCATTACGTCCACGCTCTTGAACTTCAAATACGTGAATAGAGTCCCAGGCACCCTTCATACGTCTAGCGCCATCGCCCACTAAATAAATCTATCGTTACATGTTTCCATATATTCAGATGTTTTACTTATTATTTACCTTTCTTGATCAACACAACAACAGCAAACTTGTCGTCAATTTCAAATGCATAAACGGATGAAACACCACCTTCATAGTACATTTCACGATAGGTATCAAAAGCCTCATTAGCAGCGACTTCCAACTTTCGAAGACTAGGAGAAGGAATGGCTCCATCTGATAACTCGGGTTCATATTCATTACTCCAAGGGGATCTAGTATAATACATGAGTTTGTTTTTGTTGTTTCGTGTTTTTTTATTTCTATTTTGAAAATCAGTTCCATCTTTGTACCTGTAAGAATCGCCATCTCGGTTATAATCACATATAAGATAATCCTTTCCAGTCTTTGAGCAACGTTTTACTTTTAAAGGTTGGTCAATAGCCGATAGTAATTCGTCAGCCAAGTCAGGATTGACCAAGTCGAAAAGTTTAGCCAAATTCTCCTCCACGTTTTGAGGAGGCAAACGACGCATCAAGTCCAAGGCACAGTCAAATTGATCACCCTACATTGAACAAGAGAGTTATGAGTATCTATGTGTCTGATTAACTGTAGATGCATTCAATACCATCTTGTGAAATAGTTTAAAAGATATGAAAAATGAGTTTAATTTTTTACAGGTCCCTCCTGACCAAATATAATTCAGACAATCAAGAGATATTTGCGGACAGTCTTAAAAAATGCAGTAACAATTATTCAGGCAAGTTTATTCGAATAAAGGTTTTTATGACACCAGACAACAGATGATCAAGGCAGAATTTCCAGAAAAACAGCTTGGTTTAATAAGCTTACTGATATTTAGTGCTTACGTCTCAAATCGAGTTTAACTTTTGTAAGTTCGTGTGATATATTTAACACCGTTTAATGAATACAGCGACTGGGTAACATCCCGATCTCTTTAAAAGCATTATCAGCCAAGTAAAAAAGTTATGATTTCTCAAATTAGATAAGAAGATTATATGTGGCTTCTTTCTTATTTATCTACAAACCATTCAATGGATTAAAAAGCTGGTATTAAATGTTTAGTTGAGTGATCCTGAAGTCTCATTTTTCTCTATTCACTGTAGTATTGCTATCTGACTTATAACGACAAATGAACCAAATGATTACAGATGAGTTAGTTTTTTTAATATCCAAAGTAGCCTGAAACAATGACATTTTTCAAAAAATACATACGAAAAAGTGATCTTTTTTTTCAGCACCTTTTTTTTTATTTTGTCTCCTGAATAGCATCAAAAGCCTAATATTATACGAGAGATAAAAAGAAGCAATGAGCTGTCGGTGAGAAATATAGTCCAAACAAACCACCTTGCGGAAGACTGTCCAGTGGAAGCAAGCGTAGCTATGATGATGATAGTGATCCCTGTGAAGCTGCTCATCTCTTACCTTCAACCTCAACTAAAAGAGTAAAGCCAACTATTGAAAGAGACAAAGTGCTAATGTATGCTTTTAAAGACAAGCTCAATGACATACTGGCAAATGATATTATACATTTTATTGAATCAAGTGCCGATTTGGAAGCTCACAAATCTGAAATCACTTCTAGTACAAGGCTTCGCAAAGGAACAGCTACACAAGCTCAACAAAGAATAAATGCTGAACCCACTAAAATTGAACATCTTTTGAGAAGAAAGAGAGAAGAAAGGACACCATTACAACGTGGAAAAGATTTTGTAAAGAAAAACTTTGTCAATATTGTCAAAGAACCTCGAACTAATATAAAAGGAAAGGATAAAGTCACAAAGCGAGCACCTAAAGCCAAAAATGATAACGAATCTGTTAAAACCAATAAAGAAAAACCGAAAGTCAGGATTTTATTAGCACTTCGCTAGATCCATTCCTCAGATCTGTTTTACTAGAAGAGATACAAAAACACGAAATTCAAGACGCGGCCTCATCTGCAACGGATTACCTCTATGAATAAATCCTCATAATGCTGAGATGTGTCGTCTTCAACAGCGCTAAGTTTTAAGTCGCTAAAAGTAGTAGTATTGATTTGCATCAAAGCATGACGTATTAATCACTGATATATATTTGTCGTATTGGAGTATGATTCACTTAAGGATATGTATGCAAATCGGTTAAATAATTGAATTACGAAATTAAAATAATTTTTGATGTTGCATATCAGCATACACTTGAATACTTCTACAATAAAAACCGTATTTCTAGTCTAGAATTCACCTTGTAAATAAACGTCTTTTCGACGGGAAATCCTGCCTCAAAGGTAGTCTTTAATTAACAATTCTGTTACTAGAAGGCTTTACCTCAGAAAAAAAAGTAACATGTCGTGTCGCTTTGT